>NW_026988650.1:0-113227 GCF_030222135.1 Aotus nancymaae
CTGCTCTTCTTAGGCAGCAGTTTAGAAACCCTTTATATGCAAATTCTAAAATCAACATTTGCAGCAAAACACCAGCCTAAAGAAGTAGCAGTAAGACTGCATCTATAACATAGAAGAAACGTTTTCTTCAAAATGCTCTGCTCTGTGTTCATTCAACTAAGAGTCTTGAGTATATGTTCAGATTCAGCGAGTAAGAAACACGTTTCTTCCAGGAGCTGCATTTGCATATTCCAGAGTGTACTGGAGTATAAGGTTTAAAGTGAAATATCTGGTTCTAAAACAAACACGGAGCCATCTAACAGAATGGTTTGTCACTGTGTGCATTCAGCTTATTGAGATAAACTGTTGTTTCTATGCAGCAGTTTAGAAAAGATTTTTGTGCAGATTCTAAACAGACATTCCCCAGCAAAAATACCGGGCCTCTAAGAAATAGCAATAAGACTGCGTCTAAAACTCAAATAAAACGTTTCTTTCAAACTGCTGTGCTGGTGTGTTCGTTCACCTAAGGGAGTTGAATCTATGTTTAGATTCAGCGACTTAGAAACACGTCTATTCTGGGAGCTGCGTTTGGCTATTCCAGAATGAATGGGAGTATATGCTGTAACTAGAAACACAGGCTTCTAAAACAAAACGGAGCTAGCTAACAGAATGATTGTGAATGAGGGCATTCAACTTAACGAATTAAACTGCTCCACTTATGCAGCAGGTTTACAAACCATTTGTATGGAAATTCTAAAACCAACATTTCCAGGAAAACACCAGCCTAAAAGCAATAGCAGTAACAGTGCATCTATAACATGGAAGAAATGTTTTTTTCAAACTCCTCTGTCGCGTGTTCATTCACCTAAGAGACTTCAATATATGCTCAGATTCAGCGAGTTACAAACACGTTTCTTCCAGGAGCTGCGGTTTGCATATATCAGAGTGTACTGGGGTACAAGATGTAAAGGGAAATATCTGATTATACGTAGAAACCCGTTTCTTTTAGGAGCTGCGTTTGGATATTCCAGAGTGAATGAGAGTATATGCTGTAAAGAGAAATAACTTCTTCTAAAACCAAAAGGCAGCTATGTAACTGAATGGTTGTCAATGCGTGCATTCACCTTCCAGAGATGAACTCGTGTGTGGATTCAGCAGTCTGCAAACACTTTCTGTGCAGAGTCCCAAAACAGGCGTTTTCAGCCCAATACCGGCATATGGAAGAGAAACAGCAGTAAGCACAGGGAAATATCTGCTTCTACATCCAAAACGCAGCTATCTAACAGAACGGTTGTCAATGTGTGCACTCAACTTCCAGAGTTAAACCCGTGTGTGGATTCAGCAGTCTGCAAACACTCTCTGCAGAGTCCCAAAACAGGCGTTTTTCAGCCCAATACCGGGCATATGGAACAAACAGCAGTAAGCACAGGGAAATATCTGCTTCTAAATCCAAAACGCAGCTATCTAACAGAACGGTTGTCAATGTGTGCACTCAACTTCCAGAGTTAAACCCGTGTGTGGATTCAGCAGTCTGCAGAGACTTTCTCTGCAGAGTCCCAAAACAGGCGTTTTCAGCCCATTACCGGCATATGGAAGAAACAGCAGTAAGCACAGGGAAATATCTGCTTCTAAATCCAAAACGCAGCTATGTAACAGAACGGTTGTCAATGTGTGCACTCAACTTCCAGAGTTAAACCCGTGTGTGGATTCAGCAGTCTGCAGAGACTTTCTCTGCAGAGTCCCAAAACAGGCGTTTTCAGCCCAATACCGGCATTTGGAAGAAACGGCAGTAGGCACAGGGAAATATCTGCTTCTAAATCCAAAACGCAGCTATCTAACAGAACGGTTGTCAATGTGTGCACTCAACTTCCAGAGTTAAACCCGTGTGTGGATTCAGCAGTCTGCAAACACTTTCTCTGCAGAGTCCCAAAACAGGCGTTTTCAGCCCAATACCGGCATTTGGAAGAAACGGCAGTAGGCACAGGGAAATATCTGCTTCTAAATCCAAAACGCAGCTATCTAACAGAACGGTTGTCAATGTGTGCACTCAACTTCCAGAGTTAAACCCGTGTGTGGATTCAGCAGTCTGCAAACACTTTCTGTGCAGGAGTCTGGAAAACAGGCCTTTCCGGCCCGGTACCGGCATATATAAGAAAGAGCATTAAGACTGCGTCTAAAACTCAGAAGAAACGTTTCTTTCAACCTGCTCGGCCGTGTGTTCTTTGACCTAAGGGAGTTTAATCTATGTTTAGATTCAGCGAGATAGAAACACGTTTATTCTAGGAGCTGTCTTTGGATATTCCGGAATGAATGGGAGTATATGCTGTAAAGAGAAATATCTGTTTCTAAAACCAAAATGGATCTATCTAGCAGAGTGGTTGTGAATGTGTGCCTTTGGCTTAAAGAGGTAAACTGCTCTTCTCATGCAGCACTTTAGAAACCCTTTATATGCAAATTCTCATACAGGCCTTTCCAGCAAAACACCAGCCTAAAGGAAATAGCAGTAAGACTGCATCTTTAACATGCACGAAACTGTTTTCAAACTGCTCTGCTGTGTGTTCATTCATATAAGAGACTTGAATATATGTTCAGATTCAGCTAATTAGCAACACGTTTCTTCCAGGAGCTGTGTTTGCCTATTCCAGAGTATACTGGAGTATAAGATGTAAAGACAAATGTCTCGTTCCAAAAGAAAAACGGATGATCTAATGGAATGGTTGTCAATGTGTGCATTCAACTTACTGAGCTAAACTGCTGTTTGTATGCAGCAGTTTAGAAAACATTTCTGTGTAGATTCTCAAATAGACATTTCCAGCAAAATACCGGCTATAAGAAATAGCAGTAAGACTGCGTCTAAAACTCAGAGGGAACGTTTCTTTCAAACTGCTCTGCAGTGTGTTCGTTCACCAAAGGTCGTTGAATCTATGTTTGGATTCAGCGAGTTTTGAAACACGTTTATTCTAGGAGCTGCATTTCGATATTCCAGAGTGTATGGGAGTAAATGCTGTAAAGAGAAATATCTGTTTCTAAAACCAAAACGGAGCTATCTAACAGAATGGTTGTGAATGTGTGCATTCAACTTAAAGGGTTAATCTGCTCTTCTTAGGCAGCAGTTTAGAAACCCTTTATATGCAAATTCTAAAATCAACATTTGCAGCAAAACACCAGCCTAAAAGAAGTAGCAGTAAGACTGCATCTATAACATAGAAGAAACGTTTTCTTCAAAATGCTCTGCTCTGTGTTCATTCAACTAAGAGTCTTGAGTATATGTTCAGATTCAGCGAGTAAGAAACACGTTTCTTCCAGGAGCTGCATTTGCATATTCCAGAGTGTACTGGAGTATAAGGTTTAAAGTGAAATATCTGGTTCTAAAACAAACACGGAGCCATCTAACAGAATGGTTGTCACTGTGTGCATTCAGCTTATTGAGATAAACTGTTGTTTCTATGCAGCAGTTTAGAAAAGATTTTTGTGCAGATTCTAAAACAGACATTCCCAGCAAAATACCGGCCTCTAAGAAATAGCAATAAGACTGCGTCTAAAACTCAAATAAAACGTTTCTTTCAAACTGCTGTGCTGTGTGTTCGTTCACCTAAGGGAGTTGAATCTATGTTTAGATTCAGCGACTTAGAAACACGTCTATTCTGGGAGCTGCGTTTGGCTATTCCAGAATGAATGGGAGTATATGCTGTAACTAGAAACACAGGCTTCTAAAACCAAAACGGAGCTAGCTAACAGAATGATTGTGAATGAGGGCATTCAACTTAACGAATTAAACTGCTCCACTTATGCAGCAGTTTACAAACCATTTGTATGGAAATTCTAAAACCAACATTTCCAGGAAAACACCAGCCTAAAAGCAATAGCAGTAACAGTGCATCTATAACATGGAAGAAATGTTTTTTTCAAACTCCTCTGTCGCGTGTTCATTCACCTAAGAGACTTCAATATATGCTCAGATTCAGCGAGTTACAAACACGTTTCTTCCAGGAGCTGCGTTTGCATATATCAGAGTGTACTGGGGTACAAGATGTAAAGGGAAATATCTGATTATACGTAGAAACCCGTTTCTTTTAGGAGCTGCGTTTGGATATTCCAGAGTGAATGAGAGTATATGCTGTAAAGAGAAATAACTTCTTCTAAAACCAAAAGGCAGCTATGTAACTGAATGGTTGTCAATGCGTGCATTCACCTTCCAGAGATGAACTCGTGTGTGGATTCAGCAGTCTGCAAACACTTTCTGTGCAGAGTCCCAAAACAGGCGTTTTCAGCCCAATACCGGCATATGGAAGAAACAGCAGTAAGCACAGGGAAATATCTGCTTCTAAATCCAAAACGCAGCTATCTAACAGAACGGTTGTCAATGTGTGCACTCAACTTCCAGAGTTAAACCCGTGTGTGGATTCAGCAGTCTGCAAACACTCTCTGCAGAGTCCCAAAACAGGCGTTTTCAGCCCAATACCGGCATATGGAACAAACAGCAGTAAGCACAGGGAAATATCTGCTTCTAAATCCAAAACGCAGCTATCTAACAGAACGGTTGTCAATGTGTGCACTCAACTTCCAGAGTTAAACCCGTGTGTGGATTCAGCAGTCTGCAGAGACTTTCTCTGCAGAGTCCCAAAACAGGCGTTTTCAGCCCATTACCGGCATATGGAAGAAACAGCAGTAAGCACAGGGAAATATCTGCTTCTAAATCCAAAACGCAGCTATCTAACAGAACGGTTGTCAATGTGTGCACTCAACTTCCAGAGTTAAACCCGTGTGTGGATTCAGCAGTCTGCAGAGACTTTCTCTGCAGAGTCCCAAAACAGGCGTTTTCAGCCCAATACCGGCATTTGGAAGAAACGGCAGTAGGCACAGGGAAATATCTGCTTCTAAATCCAAAACGCAGCTATCTAACAGAACGGTTGTCAATGTGTGCACTCAACTTCCAGAGTTAAACCCGTGTGTGGATTCAGCAGTCTCCAAACACTTTCTGTGCAGAGTCTGAAAACAGGCCTTTCCGGCCCGGTACCGGCATATATAAGAAAGAGCATTAAGACTGCGTCTAAAACTCAGAAGAAACGTTTCTTTCAACCTGCTCGGCCGTGTGTTCTTTGACCTAAGGGAGTTTAATCTATGTTTAGATTCAGCGAGATAGAAACACGTTTATTCTAGGAGCTGTCTTTGGATATTCCGGAATGAATGGGAGTATATGCTGTAAAGAGAAATATCTGTTTCTAAAACCAAAATGGATCTATCTAGCAGAGTGGTTGTGAATGTGTGCCTTTGGCTTAAAGAGGTAAACTGCTCTTCTCATGCAGCACTTTAGAAACCCTTTATATGCAAATTCTCATACAGGCCTTTCCAGCAAAACACCAGCCTAAAGGAAATAGCAGTAAGACTGCATCTTTAACATGGACGAAACTGTTTTCAAACTGCTCTGCTGTGTGTTCATTCATATAAGAGACTTGAATATATGTTCAGATTCAGCTAATTAGCAACACGTTTCTTCCAGGAGCTGTGTTTGCCTATTCCAGAGTATACTGGAGTATAAGATGTAAAGACAAATGTCTCGTTCCAAAAGAAAAACGGATGATCTAATGGAATGGTTGTCAATGTGTGCATTCAACTTACTGAGCTAAACTGCTGTTTGTATGCAGCAGTTTAGAAAACATTTCTGTGTAGATTCTCAAATAGACATTTCCAGCAAAATACCGGCCTATAAGAAATAGCAGTAAGACTGCGTCTAAAACTCAGAGGGAACGTTTCTTTCAAACTGCTCTGCAGTGTGTTCGTTCACCAAAGGTCGTTGAATCTATGTTTGGATTCAGCGAGTTTGAAACACGTTTATTCTAGGAGCTGCATTTCGATATTCCAGAGTGTATGGGAGTAAATGCTGTAAAGAGAAATATCTGTTTCTAAAACCAAAACGGAGCTATCTAACAGAATGGTTGTGAATGTGTGCATTCAACTTAAAGGGTTAATCTGCTCTTCTTAGGCAGCAGTTTAGAAACCCTTTATATGCAAATTCTAAAATCAACATTTGCAGCAAAACACCAGCCTAAAAGAAGTAGCAGTAAGACTGCATCTATAACATAGAAGAAACGTTTTCTTCAAAATGCTCTGCTCTGTGTTCATTCAACTAAGAGTCTTGAGTATATGTTCAGATTCAGCGAGTAAGAAACACGTTTCTTCCAGGAGCTGCATTTGCATATTCCAGAGTGTACTGGAGTATAAGGTTTAAAGTGAAATATCTGGTTCTAAAACAAACACGGAGCCATCTAACAGAATGGTTGTCACTGTGTGCATTCAGCTTATTGAGATAAACTGTTGTTTCTATGCAGCAGTTTAGAAAAGATTTTTGTGCAGATTCTAAAACAGACATTCCCAGCAAAATACCGGCCTCTAAGAAATAGCAATAAGACTGCGTCTAAAACTCAAATAAAACGTTTCTTTCAAACTGCTGTGCTGTGTGTTCGTTCACCTAAGGGAGTTGAATCTATGTTTAGATTCAGCGACTTAGAAACACGTCTATTCTGGGAGCTGCATTTGGCTATTCCAGAATGAATGGGAGTATATGCTGTAACTAGAAACACAGGCTTCTAAAACCAAAACGGAGCTAGCTAACAGAATGATTGTGAATGAGGGCATTCAACTTAACGAATTAAACTGCTCCACTTATGCAGCAGTTTACAAACCATTTGTATGGAAATTCCAAAACCAACATTTCCAGGAAAACACCAGCCTAAAAGCAATAGCAGTAACAGTGCATCTATAACATGGAAGAAATGTTTTTTTCAAACTCCTCTGCTGCGTGTTCATTCACCTAAGAGACTTCAATATATGCTCAGATTCAGCGAGTTACAAACACGTTTCTTCCAGGAGCTGCGTTTGCATATATCAGAGTGTACTGGGGTACAAGATGTAAAGGGAAATATCTGATTATACGTAGAAACCCGTTTCTTTTAGGAGCTGCGTTTGGATATTCCAGAGTGAATGAGAGTATATGCTGTAAAGAGAAATAACTTCTTCTAAAACCAAAAGGCAGCTATGTAACTGAATGGTTGTCAATGCGTGCATTCACCTTCCAGAGATGAACTCGTGTGTGGATTCAGCAGTCTGCAAACACTTTCTGTGCAGAGTCCCAAAACAGGCGTTTTCAGCCCATTACCGGCATAGGGAAGAAACAGCAGTAAGCACAGGGAAATATCTGCTTCTAAATCCAAAACGCAGCTATCTAACAGAACGGTTGTCAATGTGTGCACTCAACTTCCAGAGTTAAACCCGTGTGTGGATTCAGCAGCCTGCAGACACTTTCTCTGCAGAGTCCCAAAACAGGCGTTTTCAGCCCATTACCGGCATAGGGAAGAAACAGCAGTAAGCACAGGGAAATATCTGCTTCTAAATCCAAAACGCAGCTATCTAACAGAACGGTTGTCAATGTGTGCACTCAACTTCCAGAGTTAAACCCGTGTGTGGATTCAGCAGTCTGCAGAGACTTTCTCTGCAGAGTCCCAAAACAGGCGTTTTCAGCCCATTACCGGCATATGGAAGAAACAGCAGTAAGCACAGGGAAATATCTGCTTCTAAATCCAAAACGCAGCTATCTAACAGAACGGTTGTCAATGTGTGCACTCAACTTCCAGAGTTAAACCCGTGTGTGGATTCAGCAGTCTGCAGAGACTTTCTCTGCAGAGTCCCAAAACAGGCGTTTTCAGCCCAATACCGGCATTTGGAAGAAACGGCAGTAGGCACAGGGAAATATCTGCTTCTAAATCCAAAACGCAGCTATCTAACAGAACGGTTGTCAATGTGTGCACTCAACTTCCAGAGTTAAACCGGTGTGTGGATTCAGCAGTCTGCAAACACTTTCTCTGCAGAGTCCGAAAACAGGCGTTTTCAGCCCAATACCGGCATTTGGAAGAAACGGCAGTAGGCACAGGGAAATATCTGCTTCTAAATCCAAAACGCAGCTATCTAACAGAACGGTTGTCAATGTGTGCACTCAACTTCCAGAGTTAAACCCGTGTGTGGATTCAGCAGTCTGCAGAGACTTTCTCTGCAGCGTCCCAAAACAGGCGTTTTCAGCCCATTACCGGCATATGGAAGAAACAGCAGTAAGCACAGGGAAATATCTGCTTCTAAATCCAAAACGCAGCTATCTAACAGAACGGTTGTCAATGTGTGCACTCAACTTCCAGAGTTAAACCCGTGTGTGGATTCAGCAGTCTGCAGAGACTTTCTCTGCAGAGTCCCAAAACAGGCGTTTTCAGCCCAATACCGGCATTTGGAAGAAACGGCAGTAGGCACAGGGAAATATCTGCTTCTAAATCCAAAACGCAGCTATCTAACAGAACGGTTGTCAATGTGTGCACTCAACTTCCAGAGTTAAACCCGTGTGTGGATTCAGCAGTCTGCAGAGACTTTCTCTGCAGAGTCCCAAAACAGGCGTTTTCAGCCCATTACCGGCATATGGAAGAAACAGCAGTAAGCACAGGGAAATATCTGCTTCTCAATCCAAAACGCAGCTATCTAACAGAACGGTTGTCAATGTGTGCACTCAACTTCCAGAGTTAAACCCGTGTGTGGATTCAGCAGTCTGCAGAGACTTTCTCTGCAGAGTCCCAAAACAGGCGTTTTCAGCCCATTACCGGCATATGGAAGAAACAGCAGTAAGCACAGGGAAATATCTGCTTCTAAATCCAAAACGCAGCTATCTAACAGAACGGTTGTCAATGTGTGCACTCAACTTCCAGAGTTAAACCCGTGTGTGGATTCAGCAGTCTGCAGAGACTTTCTCTGCAGAGTCCCAAAACAGGCGTTTTCAGCCCATTACCGGCATATGGAAGAAACAGCAGTAAGCACAGGGAAATATCTGCTTCTAAATCCAAAACGCAGCTATCTAACAGAACGGTTGTCAATGTGTGCACTCAACTTCCAGAGTTAAACCCGTGTGTGGATTCAGCAGTCTGCAGAGACTTTCTCTGCAGAGTCCCAAAACAGGCGTTTTCAGCCCATTACCGGCATATGGAAGAAACAGCAGTAAGCACAGGGAAATATCTGCTTCTAAATCCAAAACGCAGCTATCTAACAGAACGGTTGTCAATGTGTGCACTCAACTTCCAGAGTTAAACCCGTGTGTGGATTCAGCAGTCTGCAGAGACTTTCTCTGCAGAGTCCCAAGACAGGCGTTTTCAGCCCATTACCGGCATATGGAAGAAACAGCAGTAAGCACAGGGAAATATCTGCTTCTAAATCCAAAACGCAGCTATCTAACAGAACGGTTGTCAATGTGTGCACTCAACTTCCAGAGTTAAACCCGTGTGTGGATTCAGCAGTCTGCAGAGACTTTCTCTGCAGAGTCCCAAGACAGGCGTTTTCAGCCCATTACCGGCATATGGAAGAAACAGCAGTAAGCACAGGGAAATATCTGCTTCTAAATCCAAAACGCAGCTATCTAACAGAACGGTTGTCAATGTGTGCACTCAACTTCCAGAGTTAAACCCGTGTGTGGATTCAGCAGTCTCCAAACACTTTCTGTGCAGAGTCTGAAAACAGGCCTTTCCGGCCCGGTACCGGCATATATAAGAAAGAGCATTAAGACTGCGTCTAAATCTCAGAAGAAACGTTTCTTTCAACCTGCTCGGCCGTGTGTTCTTTGACCTAAGGGAGTTTAATCTATGTTTAGATTCAGCGAGATAGAAACACGTTTATTCTAGGAGCTGTCTTTGGATATTCCGGAATGAATGGGAGTATATGCTGTAAAGACAAATATCTGTTTCTAAAACCAAAATGGATCTATCTAGCAGAGTGGTTGTGAATGTGTGCCTTTGGCTTAAAGAGGTAAACTGCTCTTCTCATGCAGCACTTTAGAAACCCTTTATATGCAAATTCTCATACAGGCCTTTCCAGCAAAACACCAGCCTAAAGGAAATAGCAGTAAGACTGCATCTTTAACATGCACGAAACTGTTTTCAAACTGCTCTGCTGTGTGTTCATTCATATAAGAGACTTGAATATATGTTCAGATTCAGCTAATTAGCAACACGTTTCTTCCAGGAGCTGTGTTTGCCTGTTCCAGAGTATACTGGAGTATAAGATGTAAAGACAAATGTCTCGTTCCAAAAGAAAAACGGATGATCTAATGGAATGGTTGTCAATGTGTGCATTCAACTTACTGAGCTAAACTGCTGTTTGTATGCAGCAGTTTAGAAAACATTTCTGTGTAGATTCTCAAATAGACATTTCCAGCAAAATACCGGCCTATAAGAAATAGCAGTAAGACTGCGTCTAAAACTCAGAGGGAACGTTTCTTTCAAACTGCTCTGCAGTGTGTTCGTTCACCAAAGGTCGTTGAATCTATGTTTGGATTCAGCGAGTTTGAAACACGTTTATTCTAGGAGCTGCATTTCGATATTCCAGAGTGTATGGGAGTAAATGCTGTAAAGAGAAATATCTGTTTCTAAAACCAAAACGGAGCTATCTAACAGAATGGTTGTGAATGTGTGCATTCAACTTAAAGGGTTAATCTGCTCTTCTTAGGCAGCAGTTTAGAAACCCTTTATATGCAAATTCTAAAATCAACATTTGCAGCAAAACACCAGCCTAAAAGAAGTAGCAGTAAGACTGCATCTATAACATAGAAGAAACGTTTTCTTCAAAATGCTCTGCTCTGTGTTCATTCAACTAAGAGTCTTGAGTATATGTTCAGATTCAGCGAGTAAGAAACACGTTTCTTCCAGGAGCTGCATTTGCATATTCCAGAGTGTACTGGAGTATAAGGTTTAAAGTGAAATATCTGGTTCTAAAACAAACACGGAGCCATCTAACAGAATGGTTGTCACTGTGTGCATTCAGCTTATTGAGATAAACTGTTGTTTCTATGCAGCAGTTTAGAAAAGATTTTTGTGCAGATTCTAAAACAGACATTCCCAGCAAAATACCGGCCTCTAAGAAATAGCAATAAGACTGCGTCTAAAACTCAAATAAAACGTTTCTTTCAAACTGCTGTGCTGTGTGTTCGTTCACCTAAGGGAGTTGAATCTATGTTTAGATTCAGCGACTTAGAAACACGTCTATTCTGGGAGCTGCGTTTGGCTATTCCAGAATGAATGGGAGTATATGCTGTAACTAGAAACACAGGCTTCTAAAACCAAAACGGAGCTAGCTAACAGAATGATTGTGAATGAGGGCATTCAACTTAACGAATTAAACTGCTCCACTTATGCAGCAGTTTACAAACCATTTGTATGGAAATTCCAAAACCAACATTTCCAGGAAAACACCAGCCTAAAAGCAATAGCAGTAACAGTGCATCTATAACATGGAAGAAATGTTTTTTTCAAACTCCTCTGCTGCGTGTTCATTCACCTAAGAGACTTCAATATATGCTCAGATTCAGCGAGTTACAAACACGTTTCTTCCAGGAGCTGCGTTTGCATATATCAGAGTGTACTGGGGTACAAGATGTAAAGGGAAATATCTGATTATACGTAGAAACCCGTTTCTTTTAGGAGCTGCGTTTGGATATTCCAGAGTGAATGAGAGTATATGCTGTAAAGAGAAATAACTTCTTCTAAAACCAAAAGGCAGCTATGTAACTGAATGGTTGTCAATGCGTGCATTCACCTTCCAGAGATGAACTCGTGTGTGGATTCAGCAGTCTGCAAACACTTTCTGTGCAGAGTCCCAAAACAGGCGTTTTCAGCCCAATACCGGCATATGGAAGAAACAGCAGTAAGCACAGGGAAATATCTGCTTCTAAATCCAAAACGCAGCTATCTAACAGAACGGTTGTCAATGTGTGCACTCAACTTCCAGAGTTAAACCCGTGTGTGGATTCAGCAGTCTGCAGAGACTTTCTCTGCAGAGTCCCAAAACAGGCGTTTTCAGCCCATTACCGGCATATGGAAGAAACAGCAGTAAGCACAGGGAAATATCTGCTTCTCAATCCAAAACGCAGCTATCTAACAGAACGGTTGTCAATGTGTGCACTCAACTTCCAGAGTTAAACCCGTGTGTGGATTCAGCAGTCTGCAGAGACTTTCTCTGCAGAGTCCCAAAACAGGCGTTTTCAGCCCATTACCGGCATATGGAAGAAACAGCAGTAAGCACAGGGAAATATCTGCTTCTAAATCCAAAACGCAGCTATCTAACAGAACGGTTGTCAATGTGTGCACTCAACTTCCAGAGTTAAACCCGTGTGTGGATTCAGCAGTCTGCAGAGACTTTCTCTGCAGAGTCCCAAAACAGGCGTTTTCAGCCCAATACCGGCATTTGGAAGAAACGGCAGTAGGCACAGGGAAATATCTGCTTCTAAATCCAAAACGCAGCTATCTAACAGAACGGTTGTCAATGTGTGCACTCAACTTCCAGAGTTAAACCCGTGTGTGGATTCAGCAGTCTGCAAACACTTTCTCTGCAGAGTCCCAAAACAGGCGTTTTCAGCCCAATACCGGCATTTGGAAGAAACGGCAGTAGGCACAGGGAAATATCTGCTTCTAAATCCAAAACGCAGCTATCTAACAGAACGGTTGTCAATGTGTGCACTCAACTTCCAGAGTTAAACCCGTGTGTGGATTCAGCAGTCTGCAAACACTTTCTGTGCAGAGTCTGAAAACAGGCCTTTCCGGCCCGGTACCGGCATATATAAGAAAGAGCATTAAGACTGCGTCTAAAACTCAGAAGAAACGTTTCTTTCAACCTGCTCGGCCGTGTGTTCTTTGACCTAAGGGAGTTTAATCTATGTTTAGATTCAGCGAGATAGAAACACGTTTATTCTAGGAGCTGTCTTTGGATATTCCGGAATGAATGGGAGTATATGCTGTAAAGAGAAATATCTGTTTCTAAAACCAAAATGGATCTATCTAGCAGAGTGGTTGTGAATGTGTGCCTTTGGCTTAAAGAGGTAAACTGCTCTTCTCATGCAGCACTTTAGAAACCCTTTATATGCAAATTCTCATACAGGCCTTTCCAGCAAAACACCAGCCTAAAGGAAATAGCAGTAAGACTGCATCTTTAACATGGACGAAACTGTTTTCAAACTGCTCTGCTGTGTGTTCATTCATATAAGAGACTTGAATATATGTTCAGATTCAGCTAATTAGCAACACGTTTCTTCCAGGAGCTGTGTTTGCCTATTCCAGAGTATACTGGAGTATAAGATGTAAAGACAAATGTCTCGTTCCAAAAGAAAAACGGATGATCTAATGGAATGGTTGTCAATGTGTGCATTCAACTTACTGAGCTAAACTGCTGTTTGTATGCAGCAGTTTAGAAAACATTTCTGTGTAGATTCTCAAATAGACATTTCCAGCAAAATACCGGCCTATAAGAAATAGCAGTAAGACTGCGTCTAAAACTCAGAGGGAACGTTTCTTTCAAACTGCTCTGCAGTGTGTTCGTTCACCAAAGGTCGTTGAATCTATGTTTGGATTCAGCGAGTTTGAAACACGTTTATTCTAGGAGCTGCATTTCGATATTCCAGAGTGTATGGGAGTAAATGCTGTAAAGAGAAATATCTGTTTCTAAAACCAAAACGGAGCTATCTAACAGAATGGTTGTGAATGTGTGCATTCAACTTAAAGGGTTAATCTGCTCTTCTTAGGCAGCAGTTTAGAAACCCTTTATATGCAAATTCTAAAATCAACATTTGCAGCAAAACACCAGCCTAAAAGAAGTAGCAGTAAGACTGCATCTATAACATAGAAGAAACGTTTTCTTCAAAATGCTCTGCTCTGTGTTCATTCAACTAAGAGTCTTGAGTATATGTTCAGATTCAGCGAGTAAGAAACACGTTTCTTCCAGGAGCTGCATTTGCATATTCCAGAGTGTACTGGAGTATAAGGTTTAAAGTGAAATATCTGGTTCTAAAACAAACACGGAGCCATCTAACAGAATGGTTGTCACTGTGTGCATTCAGCTTATTGAGATAAACTGTTGTTTCTATGCAGCAGTTTAGAAAAGATTTTTGTGCAGATTCTAAAACAGACATTCCCAGCAAAATACCGGCCTCTAAGAAATAGCAATAAGACTGCGTCTAAAACTCAAATAAAACGTTTCTTTCAAACTGCTGTGCTGTGTGTTCGTTCACCTAAGGGAGTTGAATCTATGTTTAGATTCAGCGACTTAGAAACACGTCTATTCTGGGAGCTGCGTTTGGCTATTCCAGAATGAATGGGAGTATATGCTGTAACTAGAAACACAGGCTTCTAAAACCAAAACGGAGCTAGCTAACAGAATGATTGTGAATGAGGGCATTCAACTTAACGAATTAAACTGCTCCACTTATGCAGCAGTTTACAAACCATTTGTATGGAAATTCCAAAACCAACATTTCCAGGAAAACACCAGCCTAAAAGCAATAGCAGTAACAGTGCATCTATAACATGGAAGAAATGTTTTTTTCAAACTCCTCTGCTGCGTGTTCATTCACCTAAGAGACTTCAATATATGCTCAGATTCAGCGAGTTACAAACACGTTTCTTCCAGGAGCTGCGTTTGCATATATCAGAGTGTACTGGGGTACAAGATGTAAAGGGAAATATATGATTATACGTAGAAACCCGTTTCTTTTAGGAGCTGCGTTTGGATATTCCAGAGTGAATGAGAGTATATGCTGTAAAGAGAAATAACTTCTTCTAAAACCAAAAGGCAGCTATGTAACTGAATGGTTGTCAATGCGTGCATTCACCTTCCAGAGATGAACTCGTGTGTGGATTCAGCAGTCTGCAAACACTTTCTGTGCAGAGTCCCAAAACAGGCGTTTTCAGCCCAATACCGGCATATGGAAGAAACAGCAGTAAGCACAGGGAAATATCTGCTTCTAAATCCAAAACGCAGCTATCTAACAGAACGGTTGTCAATGTGTGCACTCAACTTCCAGAGTTAAACCCGTGTGTGGATTCAGCAGTCTGCAAACACTTTCTCTGCAGAGTCCCAAAACAGGCGTTTTCAGCCCATTACCGGCATATGGAAGAAACAGCAGTAAGCACAGGGAAATATCTGCTTCTAAATCCAAAACGCAGCTATCTAACAGAACGGTTGTCAATGTGTGCACTCAACTTCCAGAGTTAAACCCGTGTGTGGATTCAGCAGCCTGCAGACACTTTCTCTGCAGAGTCCCAAAACAGGCGTTTTCAGCCCATTACCGGCATAGGGAAGAAACAGCAGTAAGCACAGGGAAATATCTGCTTCTAAATCCAAAACGCAGCTATCTAACAGAACGGTTGTCAATGTGTGCACTCAACTTCCAGAGTTAAACCCGTGTGTGGATTCAGCAGCCTGCAAACACTTTCTCTGCAGAGTCCGAAAACAGGCGTTTTCAGCCCAATACCGGCATTTGGAAGAAACGGCAGTAGGCACAGGGAAATATCTGCTTCTAAATCCAAAACGCAGCTATCTAACAGAACGGTTGTCAATGTGTGCACTCAACTTCCAGAGTTAAACCCGTGTGTGGATTCAGCAGTCTGCAGAGACTTTCTCTGCAGCGTCCCAAAACAGGCGTTTTCAGCCCATTACCGGCATATGGAAGAAACAGCAGTAAGCACAGGGAAATATCTGCTTCTAAATCCAAAACGCAGCTATCTAACAGAACGGTTGTCAATGTGTGCACTCAACTTCCAGAGTTAAACCCGTGTGTGGATTCAGCAGTCTGCAGAGACTTTCTCTGCAGAGTCCCAAAACAGGCGTTTTCAGCCCAATACCGGCATTTGGAAGAAACGGCAGTAGGCACAGGGAAATATCTGCTTCTAAATCCAAAACGCAGCTATCTAACAGAACGGTTGTCAATGTGTGCACTCAACTTCCAGAGTTAAACCCGTGTGTGGATTCAGCAGTCTGCAGAGACTTTCTCTGCAGAGTCCCAAAACAGGCGTTTTCAGCCCATTACCGGCATATGGAAGAAACAGCAGTAAGCACAGGGAAATATCTGCTTCTCAATCCAAAACGCAGCTATCTAACAGAACGGTTGTCAATGTGTGCACTCAACTTCCAGAGTTAAACCCGTGTGTGGATTCAGCAGTCTGCAAACACTTTCTCTGCAGAGTCCCAAAACAGGCGTTTTCAGCCCATTACCGGCATATGGAAGAAACAGCAGTAAGCACAGGGAAATATCTGCTTCTAAATCCAAAACGCAGCTATCTAACAGAACGGTTGTCAATGTGTGCACTCAACTTCCAGAGTTAAACCCGTGTGTGGATTCAGCAGTCTGCAAACACTTTCTGTGCAGAGTCTGAAAACAGGCCTTTCCGGCCCGGTACCGGCATATATAAGAAAGAGCATTAAGACTGCGTCTAAAACTCAGAAGAAACGTTTCTTTCAACCTGCTCGGCCGTGTGTTCTTTGACCTAAGGGAGTTTAATCTATATTTAGATTCAGCGAGATAGAAACACGTTTATTCTAGGAGCTGTCTTTGGATATTCCGGAATGAATGGGAGTATATGCTGTAAAGAGAAATATCTGTTTCTAAAACCAAAATGGATCTATCTAGCAGAGTGGTTGTGAATGTGTGCCTTTGGCTTAAAGAGGTAAACTGCTCTTCTCATGCAGCACTTTAGAAACCCTTTATATGCAAATTCTCATACAGGCCTTTCCAGCAAAACACCAGCCTAAAGGAAATAGCAGTAAGACTGCATCTTTAACATGGACGAAACTGTTTTCAAACTGCTCTGCTGTGTGTTCATTCATATAAGAGACTTGAATATATGTTCAGATTCAGCTAATTAGCAACACGTTTCTTCCAGGAGCTGTGTTTGCCTATTCCAGAGTATACTGGAGTATAAGATGTAAAGACAAATGTCTCGTTCCAAAAGAAAAACGGATGATCTAATGGAATGGTTGTCAATGTGTGCATTCAACTTACTGAGCTAAACTGCTGTTTGTATGCAGCAGTTTAGAAAACATTTCTGTGTAGATTCTCAAATAGACATTTCCAGCAAAATACCGGCCTATAAGAAATAGCAGTAAGACTGCGTCTAAAACTCAGAGGGAACGTTTCTTTCAAACTGCTCTGCAGTGTGTTCGTTCACCAAAGGTCGTTGAATCTATGTTTGGATTCAGCGAGTTTGAAACACGTTTATTCTAGGAGCTGCATTTCGATATTCCAGAGTGTATGGGAGTAAATGCTGTAAAGAGAAATATCTGTTTCTAAAACCAAAACGGAGCTATCTAACAGAATGGTTGTGAATGTGTGCATTCAACTTAAAGGGTTAATCTGCTCTTCTTAGGCAGCAGTTTAGAAACCCTTTATATGCAAATTCTAAAATCAACATTTGCAGCAAAACACCAGCCTAAAAGAAGTAGCAGTAAGACTGCATCTATAACATAGAAGAAACGTTTTCTTCAAAATGCTCTGCTCTGTGTTCATTCAACTAAGAGTCTTGAGTATATGTTCAGATTCAGCGAGTAAGAAACACGTTTCTTCCAGGAGCTGCATTTGCATATTCCAGAGTGTACTGGAGTATAAGGTTTAAAGTGAAATATCTGGTTCTAAAACAAACACGGAGCCATCTAACAGAATGGTTGTCACTGTGTGCATTCAGCTTATTGAGATAAACTGTTGTTTCTATGCAGCAGTTTAGAAAAGATTTTTGTGCAGATTCTAAAACAGACATTCCCAGCAAAATACCGGCCTCTAAGAAATAGCAATAAGACTGCGTCTAAAACTCAAATAAAACGTTTCTTTCAAACTGCTGTGCTGTGTGTTCGTTCACCTAAGGGAGTTGAATCTATGTTTAGATTCAGCGACTTAGAAACACGTCTATTCTGGGAGCTGCGTTTGGCTATTCCAGAATGAATGGGAGTATATGCTGTAACTAGAAACACAGGCTTCTAAAACCAAAACGGAGCTAGCTAACAGAATGATTGTGAATGAGGGCATTCAACTTAACGAATTAAACTGCTCCACTTATGCAGCAGTTTACAAACCATTTGTATGGAAATTCTAAAACCAACATTTCCAGGAAAACACCAGCCTAAAAGCAATAGCAGTAACAGTGCATCTATAACATGGAAGAAATGTTTTTTTCAAACTCCTCTGTCGCGTGTTCATTCACCTAAGAGACTTCAATATATGCTCAGATTCAGCGAGTTACAAACACGTTTCTTCCAGGAGCTGCGTTTGCATATATCAGAGTGTACTGGGGTACAAGATGTAAAGGGAAATATCTGATTATACGTAGAAACCCGTTTCTTTTAGGAGCTGCGTTTGGATATTCCAGAGTGAATGAGAGTATATGCTGTAAAGAGAAATAACTTCTTCTAAAACCAAAAGGCAGCTATGTAACTGAATGGTTGTCAATGCGTGCATTCACCTTCCAGAGATGAACTCGTGTGTGGATTCAGCAGTCTGCAAACACTTTCTGTGCAGAGTCCCAAAACAGGCGTTTTCAGCCCAATACCGGCATATGGAAGAAACAGCAGTAAGCACAGGGAAATATCTGCTTCTACATCCAAAACGCAGCTATCTAACAGAACGGTTGTCAATGTGTGCACTCAACTTCCAGAGTTAAACCCGTGTGTGGATTCAGCAGTCTGCAAACACTCTCTGCAGAGTCCCAAAACAGGCGTTTTCAGCCCAATACCGGCATATGGAACAAACAGCAGTAAGCACAGGGAAATATCTGCTTCTAAATCCAAAACGCAGCTATCTAACAGAACGGTTGTCAATGTGTGCACTCAACTTCCAGAGTTAAACCCGTGTGTGGATTCAGCAGTCTGCAGAGACTTTCTCTGCAGAGTCCCAAAACAGGCGTTTTCAGCCCATTACCGGCATATGGAAGAAACAGCAGTAAGCACAGGGAAATATCTGCTTCTAAATCCAAAACGCAGCTATGTAACAGAACGGTTGTCAATGTGTGCACTCAACTTCCAGAGTTAAACCCGTGTGTGGATTCAGCAGTCTGCAGAGACTTTCTCTGCAGAGTCCCAAAACAGGCGTTTTCAGCCCAATACCGGCATTTGGAAGAAACGGCAGTAGGCACAGGGAAATATCTGCTTCTAAATCCAAAACGCAGCTATCTAACAGAACGGTTGTCAATGTGTGCACTCAACTTCCAGAGTTAAACCCGTGTGTGGATTCAGCAGTCTGCAAACACTTTCTCTGCAGAGTCCCAAAACAGGCGTTTTCAGCCCAATACCGGCATTTGGAAGAAACGGCAGTAGGCACAGGGAAATATCTGCTTCTAAATCCAAAACGCAGTTATCTAACAGAACGGTTGTCAATGTGTGCACTCAACTTCCAGAGTTAAACCCGTGTGTGGATTCAGCAGTCTGCAAACACTTTCTGTGCAGAGTCTGAAAACAGGCCTTTCCGGCCCGGTACCGGCATATATAAGAAAGAGCATTAAGACTGCGTCTAAAACTCAGAAGAAACGTTTCTTTCAACCTGCTCGGCCGTGTGTTCTTTGACCTAAGGGAGTTTAATCTATGTTTAGATTCAGCGAGATAGAAACACGTTTATTCTAGGAGCTGTCTTTGGATATTCCGGAATGAATGGGAGTATATGCTGTAAAGAGAAATATCTGTTTCTAAAACCAAAATGGATCTATCTAGCAGAGTGGTTGTGAATGTGTGCCTTTGGCTTAAAGAGGTAAACTGCTCTTCTCATGCAGCACTTTAGAAACCCTTTATATGCAAATTCTCATACAGGCCTTTCCAGCAAAACACCAGCCTAAAGGAAATAGCAGTAAGACTGCATCTTTAACATGCACGAAACTGTTTTCAAACTGCTCTGCTGTGTGTTCATTCATATAAGAGACTTGAATATATGTTCAGATTCAGCTAATTAGCAACACGTTTCTTCCAGGAGCTGTGTTTGCCTATTCCAGAGTATACTGGAGTATAAGATGTAAAGACAAATGTCTCGTTCCAAAAGAAAAACGGATGATCTAATGGAATGGTTGTCAATGTGTGCATTCAACTTACTGAGCTAAACTGCTGTTTGTATGCAGCAGTTTAGAAAACATTTCTGTGTAGATTCTCAAATAGACATTTCCAGCAAAATACCGGCCTATAAGAAATAGCAGTAAGACTGCGTCTAAAACTCAGAGGGAACGTTTCTTTCAAACTGCTCTGCAGTGTGTTCGTTCACCAAAGGTCGTTGAATCTATGTTTGGATTCAGCGAGTTTGAAACACGTTTATTCTAGGAGCTGCATTTCGATATTCCAGAGTGTATGGGAGTAAATGCTGTAAAGAGAAATATCTGTTTCTAAAACCAAAACGGAGCTATCTAACAGAATGGTTGTGAATGTGTGCATTCAACTTAAAGGGTTAATCTGCTCTTCTTAGGCAGCAGTTTAGAAACCCTTTATATGCAAATTCTAAAATCAACATTTGCAGCAAAACACCAGCCTAAAAGAAGTAGCAGTAAGACTGCATCTATAACATAGAAGAAACGTTTTCTTCAAAATGCTCTGCTCTGTGTTCATTCAACTAAGAGTCTTGAGTATATGTTCAGATTCAGCGAGTAAGAAACACGTTTCTTCCAGGAGCTGCATTTGCATATTCCAGAGTGTACTGGAGTATAAGGTTTAAAGTGAAATATCTGGTTCTAAAACAAACACGGAGCCATCTAACAGAATGGTTGTCACTGTGTGCATTCAGCTTATTGAGATAAACTGTTGTTTCTATGCAGCAGTTTAGAAAAGATTTTTGTGCAGATTCTAAAACAGACATTCCCAGCAAAATACCGGCCTCTAAGAAATAGCAATAAGACTGCGTCTAAAACTCAAATAAAACGTTTCTTTCAAACTGCTGTGCTGTGTGTTCGTTCACCTAAGGGAGTTGAATCTATGTTTAGATTCAGCGACTTAGAAACACGTCTATTCTGGGAGCTGCGTTTGGCTATTCCAGAATGAATGGGAGTATATGCTGTAACTAGAAACACAGGCTTCTAAAACCAAAACGGAGCTAGCTAACAGAATGATTGTGAATGAGGGCATTCAACTTAACGAATTAAACTGCTCCACTTATGCAGCAGTTTACAAACCATTTGTATGGAAATTCTAAAACCAACATTTCCAGGAAAACACCAGCCTAAAAGCAATAGCAGTAACAGTGCATCTATAACATGGAAGAAATGTTTTTTTCAAACTCCTCTGTCGCGTGTTCATTCACCTAAGAGACTTCAATATATGCTCAGATTCAGCGAGTTACAAACACGTTTCTTCCAGGAGCTGCGTTTGCATATATCAGAGTGTACTGGGGTACAAGATGTAAAGGGAAATATCTGATTATACGTAGAAACCCGTTTCTTTTAGGAGCTGCGTTTGGATATTCCAGAGTGAATGAGAGTATATGCTGTAAAGAGAAATAACTTCTTCTAAAACCAAAAGGCAGCTATGTAACTGAATGGTTGTCAATGCGTGCATTCACCTTCCAGAGATGAACTCGTGTGTGGATTCAGCAGTCTGCAAACACTTTCTGTGCAGAGTCCCAAAACAGGCGTTTTCAGCCCAATACCGGCATATGGAAGAAACAGCAGTAAGCACAGGGAAATATCTGCTTCTAAATCCAAAACGCAGCTATCTAACAGAACGGTTGTCAATGTGTGCACTCAACTTCCAGAGTTAAACCCGTGTGTGGATTCAGCAGTCTGCAAACACTCTCTGCAGAGTCCCAAAACAGGCGTTTTCAGCCCAATACCGGCATATGGAACAAACAGCAGTAAGCACAGGGAAATATCTGCTTCTAAATCCAAAACGCAGCTATCTAACAGAACGGTTGTCAATGTGTGCACTCAACTTCCAGAGTTAAACCCGTGTGTGGATTCAGCAGTCTGCAGAGACTTTCTCTGCAGAGTCCCAAAACAGGCGTTTTCAGCCCATTACCGGCATATGGAAGAAACAGCAGTAAGCACAGGGAAATATCTGCTTCTAAATCCAAAACGCAGCTATCTAACAGAACGGTTGTCAATGTGTGCACTCAACTTCCAGAGTTAAACCCGTGTGTGGATTCAGCAGTCTGCAGAGACTTTCTCTGCAGAGTCCCAAAACAGGCGTTTTCAGCCCAATACCGGCATTTGGAAGAAACGGCAGTAGGCACAGGGAAATATCTGCTTCTAAATCCAAAACGCAGCTATCTAACAGAACGGTTGTCAATGTGTGCACTCAACTTCCAGAGTTAAACCCGTGTGTGGATTCAGCAGTCTCCAAACACTTTCTGTGCAGAGTCTGAAAACAGGCCTTTCCGGCCCGGTACCGGCATATATAAGAAAGAGCATTAAGACTGCGTCTAAAACTCAGAAGAAACGTTTCTTTCAACCTGCTCGGCCGTGTGTTCTTTGACCTAAGGGAGTTTAATCTATGTTTAGATTCAGCGAGATAGAAACACGTTTATTCTAGGAGCTGTCTTTGGATATTCCGGAATGAATGGGAGTATATGCTGTAAAGAGAAATATCTGTTTCTAAAACCAAAATGGATCTATCTAGCAGAGTGGTTGTGAATGTGTGCCTTTGGCTTAAAGAGGTAAACTGCTCTTCTCATGCAGCACTTTAGAAACCCTTTATATGCAAATTCTCATACAGGCCTTTCCAGCAAAACACCAGCCTAAAGGAAATAGCAGTAAGACTGCATCTTTAACATGGACGAAACTGTTTTCAAACTGCTCTGCTGTGTGTTCATTCATATAAGAGACTTGAATATATGTTCAGATTCAGCTAATTAGCAACACGTTTCTTCCAGGAGCTGTGTTTGCCTATTCCAGAGTATACTGGAGTATAAGATGTAAAGACAAATGTCTCGTTCCAAAAGAAAAACGGATGATCTAATGGAATGGTTGTCAATGTGTGCATTCAACTTACTGAGCTAAACTGCTGTTTGTATGCAGCAGTTTAGAAAACATTTCTGTGTAGATTCTCAAATAGACATTTCCAGCAAAATACCGGCCTATAAGAAATAGCAGTAAGACTGCGTCTAAAACTCAGAGGGAACGTTTCTTTCAAACTGCTCTGCAGTGTGTTCGTTCACCAAAGGTCGTTGAATCTATGTTTGGATTCAGCGAGTTTGAAACACGTTTATTCTAGGAGCTGCATTTCGATATTCCAGAGTGTATGGGAGTAAATGCTGTAAAGAGAAATATCTGTTTCTAAAACCAAAACGGAGCTATCTAACAGAATGGTTGTGAATGTGTGCATTCAACTTAAAGGGTTAATCTGCTCTTCTTAGGCAGCAGTTTAGAAACCCTTTATATGCAAATTCTAAAATCAACATTTGCAGCAAAACACCAGCCTAAAAGAAGTAGCAGTAAGACTGCATCTATAACATAGAAGAAACGTTTTCTTCAAAATGCTCTGCTCTGTGTTCATTCAACTAAGAGTCTTGAGTATATGTTCAGATTCAGCGAGTAAGAAACACGTTTCTTCCAGGAGCTGCATTTGCATATTCCAGAGTGTACTGGAGTATAAGGTTTAAAGTGAAATATCTGGTTCTAAAACAAACACGGAGCCATCTAACAGAATGGTTGTCACTGTGTGCATTCAGCTTATTGAGATAAACTGTTGTTTCTATGCAGCAGTTTAGAAAAGATTTTTGTGCAGATTCTAAAACAGACATTCCCAGCAAAATACCGGCCTCTAAGAAATAGCAATAAGACTGCGTCTAAAACTCAAATAAAACGTTTCTTTCAAACTGCTGTGCTGTGTGTTCGTTCACCTAAGGGAGTTGAATCTATGTTTAGATTCAGCGACTTAGAAACACGTCTATTCTGGGAGCTGCATTTGGCTATTCCAGAATGAATGGGAGTATATGCTGTAACTAGAAACACAGGCTTCTAAAACCAAAACGGAGCTAGCTAACAGAATGATTGTGAATGAGGGCATTCAACTTAACGAATTAAACTGCTCCACTTATGCAGCAGTTTACAAACCATTTGTATGGAAATTCCAAAACCAACATTTCCAGGAAAACACCAGCCTAAAAGCAATAGCAGTAACAGTGCATCTATAACATGGAAGAAATGTTTTTTTCAAACTCCTCTGCTGCGTGTTCATTCACCTAAGAGACTTCAATATATGCTCAGATTCAGCGAGTTACAAACACGTTTCTTCCAGGAGCTGCGTTTGCATATATCAGAGTGTACTGGGGTACAAGATGTAAAGGGAAATATCTGATTATACGTAGAAACCCGTTTCTTTTAGGAGCTGCGTTTGGATATTCCAGAGTGAATGAGAGTATATGCTGTAAAGAGAAATAACTTCTTCTAAAACCAAAAGGCAGCTATGTAACTGAATGGTTGTCAATGCGTGCATTCACCTTCCAGAGATGAACTCGTGTGTGGATTCAGCAGTCTGCAAACACTTTCTGTGCAGAGTCCCAAAACAGGCGTTTTCAGCCCATTACCGGCATAGGGAAGAAACAGCAGTAAGCACAGGGAAATATCTGCTTCTAAATCCAAAACGCAGCTATCTAACAGAACGGTTGTCAATGTGTGCACTCAACTTCCAGAGTTAAACCCGTGTGTGGATTCAGCAGCCTGCAGACACTTTCTCTGCAGAGTCCCAAAACAGGCGTTTTCAGCCCATTACCGGCATAGGGAAGAAACAGCAGTAAGCACAGGGAAATATCTGCTTCTAAATCCAAAACGCAGCTATCTAACAGAACGGTTGTCAATGTGTGCACTCAACTTCCAGAGTTAAACCCGTGTGTGGATTCAGCAGTCTGCAAACACTTTCTCTGCAGAGTCCGAAAACAGGCGTTTTCAGCCCAATACCGGCATTTGGAAGAAACGGCAGTAGGCACAGGGAAATATCTGCTTCTAAATCCAAAACGCAGCTATCTAACAGAACGGTTGTCAATGTGTGCACTCAACTTCCAGAGTTAAACCCGTGTGTGGATTCAGCAGTCTGCAGAGACTTTCTCTGCAGAGTCCCAAAACAGGCGTTTTCAGCCCATTACCGGCATATGGAAGAAACAGCAGTAAGCACAGGGAAATATCTGCTTCTAAATCCAAAACGCAGCTATCTAACAGAACGGTTGTCAATGTGTGCACTCAACTTCCAGAGTTAAACCCGTGTGTGGATTCAGCAGTCTGCAGAGACTTTCTCTGCAGAGTCCCAAAACAGGCGTTTTCAGCCCAATACCGGCATTTGGAAGAAACGGCAGTAGGCACAGGGAAATATCTGCTTCTAAATCCAAAACGCAGCTATCTAACAGAACGGTTGTCAATGTGTGCACTCAACTTCCAGAGTTAAACCGGTGTGTGGATTCAGCAGTCTGCAAACACTTTCTCTGCAGAGTCCGAAAACAGGCGTTTTCAGCCCAATACCGGCATTTGGAAGAAACGGCAGTAGGCACAGGGAAATATCTGCTTCTAAATCCAAAACGCAGCTATCTAACAGAACGGTTGTCAATGTGTGCACTCAACTTCCAGAGTTAAACCCGTGTGTGGATTCAGCAGTCTGCAGAGACTTTCTCTGCAGCGTCCCAAAACAGGCGTTTTCAGCCCATTACCGGCATATGGAAGAAACAGCAGTAAGCACAGGGAAATATCTGCTTCTAAATCCAAAACGCAGCTATCTAACAGAACGGTTGTCAATGTGTGCACTCAACTTCCAGAGTTAAACCCGTGTGTGGATTCAGCAGTCTGCAGAGACTTTCTCTGCAGAGTCCCAAAACAGGCGTTTTCAGCCCAATACCGGCATTTGGAAGAAACGGCAGTAGGCACAGGGAAATATCTGCTTCTAAATCCAAAACGCAGCTATCTAACAGAACGGTTGTCAATGTGTGCACTCAACTTCCAGAGTTAAACCCGTGTGTGGATTCAGCAGTCTGCAGAGACTTTCTCTGCAGAGTCCCAAAACAGGCGTTTTCAGCCCATTACCGGCATATGGAAGAAACAGCAGTAAGCACAGGGAAATATCTGCTTCTCAATCCAAAACGCAGCTATCTAACAGAACGGTTGTCAATGTGTGCACTCAACTTCCAGAGTTAAACCCGTGTGTGGATTCAGCAGTCTGCAGAGACTTTCTCTGCAGAGTCCCAAAACAGGCGTTTTCAGCCCATTACCGGCATATGGAAGAAACAGCAGTAAGCACAGGGAAATATCTGCTTCTAAATCCAAAACGCAGCTATCTAACAGAACGGTTGTCAATGTGTGCACTCAACTTCCAGAGTTAAACCCGTGTGTGGATTCAGCAGTCTGCAGAGACTTTCTCTGCAGAGTCCCAAAACAGGCGTTTTCAGCCCATTACCGGCATATGGAAGAAACAGCAGTAAGCACAGGGAAATATCTGCTTCTAAATCCAAAACGCAGCTATCTAACAGAACGGTTGTCAATGTGTGCACTCAACTTCCAGAGTTAAACCCGTGTGTGGATTCAGCAGTCTGCAGAGACTTTCTCTGCAGAGTCCCAAAACAGGCGTTTTCAGCCCATTACCGGCATATGGAAGAAACAGCAGTAAGCACAGGGAAATATCTGCTTCTAAATCCAAAACGCAGCTATCTAACAGAACGGTTGTCAATGTGTGCACTCAACTTCCAGAGTTAAACCCGTGTGTGGATTCAGCAGTCTGCAGAGACTTTCTCTGCAGAGTCCCAAGACAGGCGTTTTCAGCCCATTACCGGCATATGGAAGAAACAGCAGTAAGCACAGGGAAATATCTGCTTCTAAATCCAAAACGCAGCTATCTAACAGAACGGTTGTCAATGTGTGCACTCAACTTCCAGAGTTAAACCCGTGTGTGGATTCAGCAGTCTGCAGAGACTTTCTCTGCAGAGTCCCAAGACAGGCGTTTTCAGCCCATTACCGGCATATGGAAGAAACAGCAGTAAGCACAGGGAAATATCTGCTTCTAAATCCAAAACGCAGCTATCTAACAGAACGGTTGTCAATGTGTGCACTCAACTTCCAGAGTTAAACCCGTGTGTGGATTCAGCAGTCTCCAAACACTTTCTGTGCAGAGTCTGAAAACAGGCCTTTCCGGCCCGGTACCGGCATATATAAGAAAGAGCATTAAGACTGCGTCTAAATCTCAGAAGAAACGTTTCTTTCAACCTGCTCGGCCGTGTGTTCTTTGACCTAAGGGAGTTTAATCTATGTTTAGATTCAGCGAGATAGAAACACGTTTATTCTAGGAGCTGTCTTTGGATATTCCGGAATGAATGGGAGTATATGCTGTAAAGACAAATATCTGTTTCTAAAACCAAAATGGATCTATCTAGCAGAGTGGTTGTGAATGTGTGCCTTTGGCTTAAAGAGGTAAACTGCTCTTCTCATGCAGCACTTTAGAAACCCTTTATATGCAAATTCTCATACAGGCCTTTCCAGCAAAACACCAGCCTAAAGGAAATAGCAGTAAGACTGCATCTTTAACATGCACGAAACTGTTTTCAAACTGCTCTGCTGTGTGTTCATTCATATAAGAGACTTGAATATATGTTCAGATTCAGCTAATTAGCAACACGTTTCTTCCAGGAGCTGTGTTTGCCTGTTCCAGAGTATACTGGAGTATAAGATGTAAAGACAAATGTCTCGTTCCAAAAGAAAAACGGATGATCTAATGGAATGGTTGTCAATGTGTGCATTCAACTTACTGAGCTAAACTGCTGTTTGTATGCAGCAGTTTAGAAAACATTTCTGTGTAGATTCTCAAATAGACATTTCCAGCAAAATACCGGCCTATAAGAAATAGCAGTAAGACTGCGTCTAAAACTCAGAGGGAACGTTTCTTTCAAACTGCTCTGCAGTGTGTTCGTTCACCAAAGGTCGTTGAATCTATGTTTGGATTCAGCGAGTTTGAAACACGTTTATTCTAGGAGCTGCATTTCGATATTCCAGAGTGTATGGGAGTAAATGCTGTAAAGAGAAATATCTGTTTCTAAAACCAAAACGGAGCTATCTAACAGAATGGTTGTGAATGTGTGCATTCAACTTAAAGGGTTAATCTGCTCTTCTTAGGCAGCAGTTTAGAAACCCTTTATATGCAAATTCTAAAATCAACATTTGCAGCAAAACACCAGCCTAAAAGAAGTAGCAGTAAGACTGCATCTATAACATAGAAGAAACGTTTTCTTCAAAATGCTCTGCTCTGTGTTCATTCAACTAAGAGTCTTGAGTATATGTTCAGATTCAGCGAGTAAGAAACACGTTTCTTCCAGGAGCTGCATTTGCATATTCCAGAGTGTACTGGAGTATAAGGTTTAAAGTGAAATATCTGGTTCTAAAACAAACACGGAGCCATCTAACAGAATGGTTGTCACTGTGTGCATTCAGCTTATTGAGATAAACTGTTGTTTCTATGCAGCAGTTTAGAAAAGATTTTTGTGCAGATTCTAAAACAGACATTCCCAGCAAAATACCGGCCTCTAAGAAATAGCAATAAGACTGCGTCTAAAACTCAAATAAAACGTTTCTTTCAAACTGCTGTGCTGTGTGTTCGTTCACCTAAGGGAGTTGAATCTATGTTTAGATTCAGCGACTTAGAAACACGTCTATTCTGGGAGCTGCGTTTGGCTATTCCAGAATGAATGGGAGTATATGCTGTAACTAGAAACACAGGCTTCTAAAACCAAAACGGAGCTAGCTAACAGAATGATTGTGAATGAGGGCATTCAACTTAACGAATTAAACTGCTCCACTTATGCAGCAGTTTACAAACCATTTGTATGGAAATTCCAAAACCAACATTTCCAGGAAAACACCAGCCTAAAAGCAATAGCAGTAACAGTGCATCTATAACATGGAAGAAATGTTTTTTTCAAACTCCTCTGCTGCGTGTTCATTCACCTAAGAGACTTCAATATATGCTCAGATTCAGCGAGTTACAAACACGTTTCTTCCAGGAGCTGAGTTTGCATATATCAGAGTGTACTGGGGTACAAGATGTAAAGGGAAATATCTGATTATACGTAGAAACCCGTTTCTTTTAGGAGCTGCGTTTGGATATTCCAGAGTGAATGAGAGTATATGCTGTAAAGAGAAATAACTTCTTCTAAAACCAAAAGGCAGCTATGTAACTGAATGGTTGTCAATGCGTGCATTCACCTTCCAGAGATGAACTCGTGTGTGGATTCAGCAGTCTGCAAACACTTTCTGTGCAGAGTCCCAAAACAGGCGTTTTCAGCCCAATACCGGCATATGGAAGAAACAGCAGTAAGCACAGGGAAATATCTGCTTCTAAATCCAAAACGCAGCTATCTAACAGAACGGTTGTCAATGTGTGCACTCAACTTCCAGAGTTAAACCCGTGTGTGGATTCAGCAGTCTGCAGAGACTTTCTCTGCAGAGTCCCAAAACAGGCGTTTTCAGCCCATTACCGGCATATGGAAGAAACAGCAGTAAGCACAGGGAAATATCTGCTTCTCAATCCAAAACGCAGCTATCTAACAGAACGGTTGTCAATGTGTGCACTCAACTTCCAGAGTTAAACCCGTGTGTGGATTCAGCAGTCTGCAGAGACTTTCTCTGCAGAGTCCCAAAACAGGCGTTTTCAGCCCATTACCGGCATATGGAAGAAACAGCAGTAAGCACAGGGAAATATCTGCTTCTAAATCCAAAACGCAGCTATCTAACAGAACGGTTGTCAATGTGTGCACTCAACTTCCAGAGTTAAACCCGTGTGTGGATTCAGCAGTCTGCAGAGACTTTCTCTGCAGAGTCCCAAAACAGGCGTTTTCAGCCCAATACCGGCATTTGGAAGAAACGGCAGTAGGCACAGGGAAATATCTGCTTCTAAATCCAAAACGCAGCTATCTAACAGAACGGTTGTCAATGTGTGCACTCAACTTCCAGAGTTAAACCCGTGTGTGGATTCAGCAGTCTGCAAACACTTTCTCTGCAGAGTCCCAAAACAGGCGTTTTCAGCCCAATACCGGCATTTGGAAGAAACGGCAGTAGGCACAGGGAAATATCTGCTTCTAAATCCAAAACGCAGCTATCTAACAGAACGGTTGTCAATGTGTGCACTCAACTTCCAGAGTTAAACCCGTGTGTGGATTCAGCAGTCTGCAAACACTTTCTGTGCAGAGTCTGAAAACAGGCCTTTCCGGCCCGTTACCGGCATATATAAGAAAGAGCATTAAGACTGCGTCTAAAACTCAGAAGAAACGTTTCTTTCAACCTGCTCGGCCGTGTGTTCTTTGACCTAAGGGAGTTTAATCTATGTTTAGATTCAGCGAGATAGAAACACGTTTATTCTAGGAGCTGTCTTTGGATATTCCGGAATGAATGGGAGTATATGCTGTAAAGAGAAATATCTGTTTCTAAAACCAAAATGGATCTATCTAGCAGAGTGGTTGTGAATGTGTGCCTTTGGCTTAAAGAGGTAAACTGCTCTTCTCATGCAGCACTTTAGAAACCCTTTATATGCAAATTCTCATACAGGCCTTTCCAGCAAAACACCAGCCTAAAGGAAATAGCAGTAAGACTGCATCTTTAACATGGACGAAACTGTTTTCAAACTGCTCTGCTGTGTGTTCATTCATATAAGAGACTTGAATATATGTTCAGATTCAGCTAATTAGCAACACGTTTCTTCCAGGAGCTGTGTTTGCCTATTCCAGAGTATACTGGAGTATAAGATGTAAAGACAAATGTCTCGTTCCAAAAGAAAAACGGATGATCTAATGGAATGGTTGTCAATGTGTGCATTCAACTTACTGAGCTAAACTGCTGTTTGTATGCAGCAGTTTAGAAAACATTTCTGTGTAGATTCTCAAATAGACATTTCCAGCAAAATACCGGCCTATAAGAAATAGCAGTAAGACTGCGTCTAAAACTCAGAGGGAACGTTTCTTTCAAACTGCTCTGCAGTGTGTTCGTTCACCAAAGGTCGTTGAATCTATGTTTGGATTCAGCGAGTTTGAAACACGTTTATTCTAGGAGCTGCATTTCGATATTCCAGAGTGTATGGGAGTAAATGCTGTAAAGAGAAATATCTGTTTCTAAAACCAAAACGGAGCTATCTAACAGAATGGTTGTGAATGTGTGCATTCAACTTAAAGGGTTAATCTGCTCTTCTTAGGCAGCAGTTTAGAAACCCTTTATATGCAAATTCTAAAATCAACATTTGCAGCAAAACACCAGCCTAAAAGAAGTAGCAGTAAGACTGCATCTATAACATAGAAGAAACGTTTTCTTCAAAATGCTCTGCTCTGTGTTCATTCAACTAAGAGTCTTGAGTATATGTTCAGATTCAGCGAGTAAGAAACACGTTTCTTCCAGGAGCTGCATTTGCATATTCCAGAGTGTACTGGAGTATAAGGTTTAAAGTGAAATATCTGGTTCTAAAACAAACACGGAGCCATCTAACAGAATGGTTGTCACTGTGTGCATTCAGCTTATTGAGATAAACTGTTGTTTCTATGCAGCAGTTTAGAAAAGATTTTTGTGCAGATTCTAAAACAGACATTCCCAGCAAAATACCGGCCTCTAAGAAATAGCAATAAGACTGCGTCTAAAACTCAAATAAAACGTTTCTTTCAAACTGCTGTGCTGTGTGTTCGTTCACCTAAGGGAGTTGAATCTATGTTTAGATTCAGCGACTTAGAAACACGTCTATTCTGGGAGCTGCGTTTGGCTATTCCAGAATGAATGGGAGTATATGCTGTAACTAGAAACACAGGCTTCTAAAACCAAAACGGAGCTAGCTAACAGAATGATTGTGAATGAGGGCATTCAACTTAACGAATTAAACTGCTCCACTTATGCAGCAGTTTACAAACCATTTGTATGGAAATTCTAAAACCAACATTTCCAGGAAAACACCAGCCTAAAAGCAATAGCAGTAACAGTGCATCTATAACATGGAAGAAATGTTTTTTTCAAACTCCTCTGCCGCGTGTTCATTCACCTAAGAGACTTCAATATATGCTCAGATTCAGCGAGTTACAAACACGTTTCTTCCAGGAGCTGCGTTTGCATATATCAGAGTGTACTGGGGTACAAGATGTAAAGGGAAATATCTGATTATACGTAGAAACCCGTTTCTTTTAGGAGCTGCGTTTGGATATTCCAGAGTGAATGAGAGTATATGCTGTAAAGAGAAATAACTTCTTCTAAAACCAAAAGGCAGCTATGTAACTGAATGGTTGTCAATGCGTGCATTCACCTTCCAGAGATGAACTCGTGTGTGGATTCAGCAGTCTGCAAACACTTTCTGTGCAGAGTCCCAAAACAGGCGTTTTCAGCCCAATACCGGCATATGGAAGAAACAGCAGTAAGCACAGGGAAATATCTGCTTCTAAATCCAAAACGCAGCTATCTAACAGAACGGTTGTCAATGTGTGCACTCAACTTCCAGAGTTAAACCCGTGTGTGGATTCAGCAGTCTGCAAACACTCTCTGCAGAGTCCCAAAACAGGCGTTTTCAGCCCAATACCGGCATATGGAACAAACAGCAGTAAGCACAGGGAAATATCTGCTTCTAAATCCAAAACGCAGCTATCTAACAGAACGGTTGTCAATGTGTGCACTCAACTTCCAGAGTTAAACCCGTGTGTGGATTCAGCAGTCTGCAGACACTTTCTCTGCAGAGTCCCAAAACAGGCGTTTTCATCCCATTACCGGCATATGGAAGAAACAGCAGTAAGCACAGGGAAATATCTGCTTCTAAATCCAAAACGCAGCTATCTAACAGAACGGTTGTCAATGTGTGCACTCAACTTCCAGAGTTAAACCCGTGTGTGGATTCAGCAGTCTGCAAACACTTTCTCTGCAGAGTCCCAAAACAGGCGTTTTCAGCCCATTACCGGCATATGGAAGAAACAGCAGTAAGCACAGGGAAATATCTGCTTCTAAATCCAAAACGCAGCTATCTAACAGAACGGTTGTCAATGTGTGCACTCAACTTCCAGAGTTAAACCCGTGTGTGGATTCAGCAGTCTGCAGAGACTTTCTCTGCAGAGTCCCAAAACAGGCGTTTTCAGCCCATTACCGGCATATGGAAGAAACAGCAGTAAGCACAGGGAAATATCTGCTTCTAAATCCAAAACGCAGCTATCTAACAGAACGGTTGTCAATGTGTGCACTCAACTACCAGAGTTAAACCCGTGTGTGGATTCAGCAGTCTGCAGAGACTTTCTCTGCAGAGTCCCAAAACAGGCGTTTTCAGCCCATTACCGGCATATGGAAGAAACAGCAGTAAGCACAGGGAAATATCTGCTTCTAAATCCAAAACGCAGCTATCTAACAGAACGGTTGTCAATGTGTGCACTCAACTTCCAGAGTTAAACCCGTGTGTGGATTCAGCAGTCTGCAGAGACTTTCTCTGCAGAGTCCCAAAACAGGCGTTTTCAGCCCATTACCGGCATATGGAAGAAACAGCAGTAAGCACAGGGAAATATCTGCTTCTAAATCCAAAACGCAGCGATCTAACAGAACGGTTGTCAATGTGTGCACTCAACTTCCAGAGTTAAACCCGTGTGTGGATTCAGCAGTCTGCAGAGACTTTCTCTGCAGAGTCCCAAGACAGGCGTTTTCAGCCCATTACCGGCATATGGAAGAAACAGCAGTAAGCACAGGGAAATATCTGCTTCTAAATCCAAAACGCAGCTATCTAACAGAACGGTTGTCAATGTGTGCACTCAACTTCCAGAGTTAAACCCGTGTGTGGATTCAGCAGTCTGCAGAGACTTTCTCTGCAGAGTCCCAAAACAGGCGTTTTCAGCCCAATACCGGCATATGGAAGAAACAGCAGTAAGCACCGGGAAATATCTGCTTCTAAATCCAAAACGCAGCTATCTAACAGAACGGTTGTCAATGTGTGCACTCAACTTCCAGAGTTAAACCCGTGTGTGGATTCAGCAGTCTGCAGAGACTTTCTCTGCAGAGTCCCAAGACAGGCGTTTTCAGCCCATTACCGGCATATGGAAGAAACAGCAGTAAGCACAGGGAAATATCTGCTTCTAAATCCAAAACGCAGCTATCTAACAGAACGGTTGTCAATGTGTGCACTCAACTTCCAGAGTTAAACCCGTGTGTGGATTCAGCAGTCTGCAGAGACTTTCTCTGCAGAGTCCCAAGACAGGCGTTTTCAGCCCATTACCGGCATATGGAAGAAACAGCAGTAAGCACAAGGAAATATCTGCTTCTAAATCCAAAACGCAGCTATCTAACAGAACGGTTGTCAATGTGTGCACTCAACTTGCAGAGATAAACCCGTGTGTGGATTCAGCAGTCTGCAGAGACGTTCTCTGCAGAGTCCCAAAACAGGCGTTTTCAGCCCATTACCGGCATATGGAAGAAACAGCAGTAAGCACCGGGAAATATCTGCTTCTAAATCCAAAACGCAGCTATCTAACAGAACGGTTGTCAATGTGTGCACTCAACTTCCAGAGTTAAACCCGTGTGTGGATTCAGCAGTCTGCAGAGACTTTCTCTGCAGAGTCCCAAAACAGGCGTTTTCAGCCCATTACCGGCATATGGAAGAAACAGCAGTAAGCACAGGGAAATATCTGCTTCTAAATCCAAAACGCAGCTATCTAACAGAACGGTTGTCAATGTGTGCACTCAACTTCCAGAGTTAAACCCGTGTGTGGATTCAGCAGTCTGCAGAGACTTTCTCTGCAGAGTCCCAAAACAGGCGTTTTCAGCCCATTACCGGCATATGGAAGAAACAGCAGTAAGCACAGGGAAATATCTGCTTCTAAATCCAAAACGCAGCTATCTAACAGAACGGTTGTCAATGTGTGCACTCAACTTCCAGAGTTAAACCCGTGTGTGGATTCAGCAGTCTGCAGAGACTTTCTCTGCAGAGTCCCAAAACAGGTGTTTTCAGCCCATTACCGGCATATGGAAGAAACAGCAGTAAGCACAGGGAAATATCTGCTTCTAAATCCAAAACGCAGCTATCTAACAGAACGGTTGTCAATGTGTGCACTCAACTTCCAGGGTTAAACCCGTGTGTGGATTCAGCAGTCTGCAGACACTTTCTCTGCAGAGTCCCAAAACAGGCGTTTTCAGCCCATTACCGGCATATGGTAGAAACAGCAGTAAGCACAGGGAAATATCTGCTTCTAAATCCAAAACGCAGCTATCTAACAGAACGGTTGTCAATGTGTGCACTCAACTTCCAGAGTTAAACCCGTGTGTGGATTCAGCAGTCTGCAGACACTTTCTCTGCAGAGTCCCAAAACAGGCGTTTTCATCCCATTACCGGCATATGGAAGAAACAGCAGTAAGCACAGGGAAATATCTGCTTCTAAATCCAAAACGCAGCTATCTAACAGAACGGTTGTCAATGTGTGCACTCAACTTCCAGAGTTAAACCCGTGTGTGGATTCAGCAGTCTGCAAACACTTTCTCTGCAGAGTCCCAAAACAGGCGTTTTCAGCCCATTACCGGCATATGGAAGAAACAGCAGTAAGCACAGGGAAATATCTGCTTCTAAATCCAAAACGCAGCTATCTAACAGAACGGTTGTCAATCTGTGCACTCAACTTCCAGAGTTAAACCCGTGTGTGGATTCAGCAGTCTGCAGAGACTTTCTCTGCAGAGTCCCAAAACAGGCGTTTTCAGCCCATTACCGGCATATGGAAGAAACAGCAGTAAGCACAGGGAAATATCTGCTTCTAAATCCAAAACGCAGCTATCTAACAGAACGGTTGTCAATGTGTGCACTCAACTACCAGAGTTAAACCCGTGTGTGGATTCAGCAGTCTGCAGAGACTTTCTCTGCAGAGTCCCAAAACAGGCGTTTTCAGCCCATTACCGGCATATGGAAGAAACAGCAGTAAGCACAGGGAAATATCTGCTTCTAAATCCAAAACGCAGCTATCTAACAGAACGGTTGTCAATGTGTGCACTCAACTTCCAGAGTTAAACCCGTGTGTGGATTCAGCAGTCTGCAGAGACTTTCTCTGCAGAGTCCCAAAACAGGCGTTTTCAGCCCATTACCGGCATATGGAAGAAACAGCAGTAAGCACAGGGAAATATCTGCTTCTAAATCCAAAACGCAGCGATCTAACAGAACGGTTGTCAATGTGTGCACTCAACTTCCAGAGTTAAACCCGTGTGTGGATTCAGCAGTCTGCAGAGACTTTCTCTGCAGAGTCCCAAGACAGGCGTTTTCAGCCCATTACCGGCATATGGAAGAAACAGCAGTAAGCACAGGGAAATATCTGCTTCTAAATCCAAAACGCAGCTATCTAACAGAACGGTTGTCAATGTGTGCACTCAACTTCCAGAGTTAAACCCGTGTGTGGATTCAGCAGTCTGCAGAGACTTTCTCTGCAGAGTCCCAAAACAGGCGTTTTCAGCCCATTACCGGCATATGGAAGAAACAGCAGTAAGCACAAGGAAATATCTGCTTCTAAATCCAAAACGCAGCTATCTAACAGAACGGTTGTCAATGTGTGCACTCAACTTGCAGAGATAAACCCGTGTGTGGATTCAGCAGTCTGCAGAGACTTTCTCTGCAGAGTCCCAAAACAGGCGTTTTCAGCCCATTACCGGCATATGGAAGAAACAGCAGTAAGCACAGGGAAATATCTGCTTCTAAATCCAAAACGCAGCTATCTAACAGAACGGTTGTCAATGTGTGCACTCAACTTCCAGAGTTAAACCCGTGTGTGGATTCAGCAGTCTGCAGAGACTTTCTCTGCAGAGTCCCAAAACAGGCGTTTTCAGCCCATTACCGGCATATGGAAGAAACAGCAGTAAGCACAGGGAAATATCTGCTTCTAAATCCAAAACGCAGCTATCTAACAGAACGGTTGTCAATGTGTGCACTCAACTTCCAGAGTTAAACCCGTGTGTGGATTCAGCAGTCTGCAGAGACTTTCTCTGCAGAGTCCCAAAACAGGCGTTTTCAGCCCATTACCGGCATATGGAAGAAACAGCAGTAAGCACAAGGAAATATCTGCTTCTAAATCCAAAACGCAGCTATCTAACAGAACGGTTGTCAATGTGTTCACTCAACTTGCAGAGATAAACCCGTGTGTGGATTCAGCAGTCTGCAGAGACTTTCTCTGCAGAGTCCCAAAACAGGCGTTTTCAGCCCATTACCGGCATATGGAAGAAACAGCAGTAAGCACAGGGAAATATCTGCTTCTAAATCCAAAACGCAGCTATCTAACAGAACGGTTGTCAATGTGTGCACTCAACTTCCAGAGTTAAACCCGTGTGTGGATTCAGCAGTCTGCAGAGACTTTCTCTGCAGAGTCCCAAAACAGGCGTTTTCAGCCCATTACCGGCATATGGAAGTAACAGCAGTAAGCACAGGGAAATATCTGCTTCTAAATCCAAAACGCAGCGATCTAACAGAACGGTTGTCAATGTGTGCACTCAACTTCCAGAGTTAAACCCGTGTGTGGATTCAGCAGTCTGCAGAGACTTTCTCTGCAGAGTCCCAAGACAGGCGTTTTCAGCCCATTACCGGCATATGGAAGAAACAGCAGTAAGCACAGGGAAATATCTGCTTCTAAATCCAAAACGCAGCTATCTAACAGAACGGTTGTCAATGTGTGCACTCAACATCCAGAGTTAAACCCGTGTGTGGATTCAGCAGTCTGCAGAGACTTTCTCTGCAGAGTCCCAAAACAGGCGTTTTCAGCCCATTACCGGCATATGGAAGAAACAGCAGTAAGCACAAGGAAATATCTGCTTCTAAATCCAAAACGCAGCTATCTAACAGAACGGTTGTCAATGTGTGCACTCAACTTGCAGAGATAAACCCGTGTGTGGATTCAGCAGTCTGCAGAGACTTTCTCTGCAGAGTCCCAAAACAGGCGTTTTCAGCCCATTACCGGCATATGGAAGAAACAGCAGTAAGCACAGGGAAATATCTGCTTCTAAATCCAAAACGCAGCTATCTAACAGAACGGTTGTCAATGTGTGCACTCAACTTCCAGAGTTAAACCCGTGTGTGGATTCAGCAGTCTGCAGAGACTTTCTCTGCAGAGTCCCAAAACAGGCGTTTTCAGCCCATTACCGGCATATGGAAGAAACAGCAGTAAGCACAGGGAAATATCTGCTTCTAAATCCAAAACGCAGCTATCTAACAGAACGGTTGTCAATGTGTGCACTCAACTTCCAGAGTTAAACCCGTGTGTGGATTCAGCAGTCTGCAGAGACTTTCTCTGCAGAGTCCCAAGACAGGCGTTTTCAGCCCATTACCGGCATATGGAAGAAACAGCAGTAAGCACAGGGAAATATCTGCTTCTAAATCCAAAACGCAGCTATCTAACAGAACGGTTGTCAATGTGTGCACTCAACTTCCAGAGTTAAACCCGTGTGTGGATTCAGCAGTCTGCAGAGACTTTCTCTGCAGAGTCCCAAAACAGGCGTTTTCAGCCCATTACCGGCATATGGAAGAAACAGCAGTAAGCACAAGGAAATATCTGCTTCTAAATCCAAAACGCAGCTATCTAACAGAACGGTTGTCAATGTGTGCACTCAACTTGCAGAGATAAACCCGTGTGTGGATTCAGCAGTCTGCAGAGACTTTCTCTGCAGAGTCCCAAAATAGGCGTTTTCAGCCCATTACCGGCATATGGAAGAAACAGCAGTAAGCACCGGGAAATATCTGCTTCTAAATCCAAAACGCAGCTATCTAACAGAACGGTTGTCAATGTGTGCACTCAACTTCCAGAGTTAAACCCGTGTGTGGATTCAGCAGTCTGCAGAGACTTTCTCTGCAGAGTCCCAAAACAGGCGTTTTCAGCCCATTACCGGCATATGGAAGAAACAGCAGTAAGCACAGGGAAATATCTGCTTCTAAATCCAAAACGCAGCTATCTAACAGAACGGTTGTCAATGTGTGCACTCAACTTCCAGAGTTAAACCCGTGTGTGGATTCAGCAGTCTGCAGAGACTTTCTCTGCAGAGTCCCAAAACAGGCGTTTTCAGCCCATTACCGGCATATGGAAGAAACAGCAGTAAGCACAGGGAAATATCTGCTTCTAAATCCAAAACGCAGCTATCTAACAGAACGGTTGTCAATGTGTGCACTCAACTTCCAGAGTTAAACCCGTGTGTGGATTCAACAGTCTGCAGAGACTTTCTCTGCAGAGTCCCAAGACAGGCGTTTTCAGCCCATTACCGGCATATGGAAGAAACAGCAGTAAGCACAGGGAAATATCTGCTTCTAAATCCAAAACGCAGCTATCTAACAGAACGGTTGTCAATGTGTGCACTCAACTTCCAGAGTTAAACCGGTGTGTGGATTCAGCAGTCTGCAGAGACTTTCTCTGCAGAGTCCCAAAACAGGCGTTTTCAGCCCATTACCGGCATATGGAAGAAACAGCAGTAAGCACAAGGAAATATCTGCTTCTAAATCCAAAACGCAGCTATCTAACAGAACGGTTGTCAATGTGTTCACTCAACTTGCAGAGATAAACCCGTGTGTGGATTCAGCAGTCTGCAGAGACTTTCTCTGCAGAGTCCCAAAACAGGCGTTTTCAGCCCATTACCGGCATATGGAAGAAACAGCAGTAAGCACAGGGAAATATCTGCTTCTAAATCCAAAACGCAGCTATCTAACAGAACGGTTGTCAATGTGTGCACTCAACTTCCAGAGTTAAACCCGTGTGTGGATTCAGCAGTCTGCAGAGACTTTCTCTGCAGAGTCCCAAAACAGGCGTTTTCAGCCCATTACCGGCATATGGAAGAAACAGCAGTAAGCACAGGGAAATATCTGCTTCTAAATCCAAAACGCAGCTATCTAACAGAACGGTTGTCAATGTGTGCACTCAACTTCCAGAGTTAAACCCGTGTGTGGATTCAGCAGTCTGCAGAGACTTTCTCTGCAGAGTCCCAAGACAGGCGTTTTCAGCCCATTACCGGCATATGGAAGAAACAGCAGTAAGCACAGGGAAATATCTGCTTCTAAATCCAAAACGCAGCTATCTAACAGAACGGTTGTCAATGTGTGCACTCAACTTCCAGAGTTAAACCCGTGTGTGGATTCAGCAGTCTGCAGAGACTTTCTCTGCAGAGTCCCAAGACAGGCGTTTTCAGCCCATTACCGGCATATGGAAGAAACAGCAGTAAGCACAAGGAAATATCTGCTTCTAAATCCAAAACGCAGCTATCTAACAGAACGGTTGTCAATGTGTGCACTCAACTTGCAGAGATAAACCCGTGTGTGGATTCAGCAGTCTGCAGAGACTTTCTCTGCAGAGTCCCAAAACAGGCGTTTTCAGCCCATTACCGGCATATGGAAGAAACAGCAGTAAGCACCGGGAAATATCTGCTTCTAAATCCAAAACACAGCTATCTAACAGAACGGTTGTCAATGTGTGCACTCAACTTCCAGAGTTAAACCCGTGTGTGGATTCAGCAGTCTGCAGAGACTTTCTCTGCAGAGTCCCAAAACAGGCGTTTTCAGCCCATTACCGGCATATGGAAGAAACAGCAGTAAGCACAGGGAAATATCTGCTTCTAAATCCAAAACGCAGCTATCTAACAGAACGGTTGTCAATGTGTGCACTCAACTTCCAGAGTTAAACCCGTGTGTGGATTCAGCAGTCTGCAGAGACTTTCTCTGCAGAGTCCCAAAACAGGCGTTTTCAGCCCATTACCGGCATATGGAAGAAACAGCAGTAAGCACAGGGAAATATCTGCTTCTAAATCCAAAACGCAGCTATCTAACAGAACGGTTGTCAATGTGTGCACTCAACTTCCAGAGTTAAACCCGTGTGTGGATTCAGCAGTCTGCAGAGACTTTCTCTGCAGAGTCCCAAAACAGGTGTTTTCAGCCCATTACCGGCATATGGAAGAAACAGCAGTAAGCACAGGGAAATATCTGCTTCTAAATCCAAAACGCAGCTATCTAACAGAACGGTTGTCAATGTGTGCACTCAACTTCCAGGGTTAAACCCGTGTGTGGATTCAGCAGTCTGCAGAGACTTTCTCTGCAGAGTCCCAAAACAGGCGTTTTCAGCCCATTACCGGCATATGGAAGAAACAGCAGTAAGCACAGGGAAATATCTGCTTCTAAATCCAAAACGCAGCTATCTAACAGAACGGTTGTCAATGTGTGCACTCAACTTCCAGAGTTAAACCCGTGTGTGGATTCAGCAGTCTGCAGACACTTTCTCTGCAGAGTCCCAAAACATGCGTTTTCATCCCATTACCGGCATATGGAAGAAACAGCAGTAAGCACAGGGAAATATCTGCTTCTAAATCCAAAACGCAGCTATCTAACAGAACGGTTGTCAATGTGTGCACTCAACTTCCAGAGTTAAACCCGTGTGTGGATTCAGCAGTCTGCAAACACTTTCTCTGCAGAGTCCCAAAACAGGCGTTTTCAGCCCATTACCGGCATATGGAAGAAACAGCAGTAAGCACAGGGAAATATCTGCTTCTAAATCCAAAACGCAGCTATCTAACAGAACGGTTGTCAATGTGTGCACTCAACTTCCAGAGTTAAACCCGTGTGTGGATTCAGCAGTCTGCAGAGACTTTCTCTGCAGAGTCCCAAAACAGGCGTTTTCAGCCCATTACCGGCATATGGAAGAAACAGCAGTAAGCACAGGGAAATATCTGCTTCTAAATCCAAAACGCAGCTATCTAACAGAACGGTTGTCAATGTGTGCACTCAACATCCAGAGTTAAACCCGTGTGTGGATTCAGCAGTCTGCAGAGACTTTCTCTGCAGAGTCCCAAAACAGGCGTTTTCAGCCCATTACCGGCATATGGAAGAAACAGCAGTAAGCACAGGGAAATATCTGCTTCTAAATCCAAAACGCAGCTATCTAACAGAACGGTTGTCAATGTGTGCACTCAACTTCCAGAGTTAAACCCGTGTGTGGATTCAGCAGTCTGCAGAGACTTTCTCTGCAGAGTCCCAAAACAGGCGTTTTCAGCCCATTACCGGCATATGGAAGAAACAGCAGTAAGCACAGGGAAATATCTGCTTCTAAATCCAAAACGCAGCGATCTAACAGAACGGTTGTCAATGTGTGCACTCAACTTCCAGAGTTAAACCCGTGTGTGGATTCAGCAGTCTGCAGAGACTTTCTCTGCAGAGTCCCAAGACAGGCGTTTTCAGCCCATTACCGGCATATGGAAGAAACAGCAGTAAGCACAGGGAAATATCTGCTTCTAAATCCAAAACGCAGCTATCTAACAGAACGGTTGTCAATGTGTGCACTCAACTTCCAGAGTTAAACCCGTGTGTGGATTCAGCAGTCTGCAGAGACTTTCTCTGCAGAGTCCCAAAACAGGCGTTTTCAGCCCATTACCGGCATATGGAAGAAACAGCAGTAAGCACAGGGAAATATCTGCTTCTAAATCCAAAACGCAGCTATCTAACAGAACGGTTGTCAATGTGTGCACTCAACTTCCAGAGTTAAACCCGTGTGTGGATTCAGCAGTCTGCAGAGACTTTCTCTGCAGAGTCCCAAGACAGGCGTTTTCAGCCCATTACCGGCATATGGAAGAAACAGCAGTAAGCACAGGGAAATATCTGCTTCTAAATCCAAAACGCAGCTATCTAACAGAACGGTTGTCAATGTGTGCACTCAACTTCCAGAGTTAAACCCGTGTGTGGATTCAGCAGTCTGCAGAGACTTTCTCTGCAGAGTCCCAAGACAGGCGTTTTCAGCCCATTACCGGCATATGGAAGAAACAGCAGTAAGCACAAGGAAATATCTGCTTCTAAATCCAAAACGCAGCTATCTAACAGAACGGTTGTCAATGTGTGCACTCAACTTGCAGAGATAAACCCGTGTGTGGATTCAGCAGTCTGCAGAGACGTTCTCTGCAGAGTCCCAAAACAGGCGTTTTCAGCCCATTACCGGCATATGGAAGAAACAGCAGTAAGCACCGGGAAATATCTGCTTCTAAATCCAAAACGCAGCTATCTAACAGAACGGTTGTCAATGTGTGCACTCAACTTCCAGAGTTAAACCCGTGTGTGGATTCAGCAGTCTGCAGAGACTTTCTCTGCAGAGTCCCAAAACAGGCGTTTTCAGCCCATTACCGGCATATGGAAGAAACAGCAGTAAGCACAGGGAAATATCTGCTTCTAAATCCAAAACGCAGCTATCTAACAGAACGGTTGTCAATGTGTGCACTCAACTTCCAGAGTTAAACCCGTGTGTGGATTCAGCAGTCTGCAGAGACTTTCTCTGCAGAGTCCCAAAACAGGCGTTTTCAGCCCATTACCGGCATATGGAAGAAACAGCAGTAAGCACAGGGAAATATCTGCTTCTAAATCCAAAACGCAGCTATCTAACAGAACGGTTGTCAATGTGTGCACTCAACTTCCAGAGTTAAACCCGTGTGTGGATTCAGCAGTCTGCAGAGACTTTCTCTGCAGAGTCCCAAAACAGGTGTTTTCAGCCCATTACCGGCATATGGAAGAAACAGCAGTAAGCACAGGGAAATATCTGCTTCTAAATCCAAAACGCAGCTATCTAACAGAACGGTTGTCAATGTGTGCACTCAACTTCCAGGGTTAAACCCGTGTGTGGATTCAGCAGTCTGCAGAGACTTTCTCTGCAGAGTCCCAAAACAGGCGTTTTCAGCCCATTACCGGCATATGGTAGAAACAGCAGTAAGCACAGGGAAATATCTGCTTCTAAATCCAAAACGCAGCTATCTAACAGAACGGTTGTCAATGTGTGCACTCAACTTCCAGAGTTAAACCCGTGTGTGGATTCAGCAGTCTGCAGACACTTTCTCTGCAGAGTCCCAAAACAGGCGTTTTCATCCCATTACCGGCATATGGAAGAAACAGCAGTAAGCACAGGGAAATATCTGCTTCTAAATCCAAAACGCAGCTATCTAACAGAACGGTTGTCAATGTGTGCACTCAACTTCCAGAGTTAAACCCGTGTGTGGATTCAGCAGTCTGCAAACACTTTCTCTGCAGAGTCCCAAAACAGGCGTTTTCAGCCCATTACCGGCATATGGAAGAAACAGCAGTAAGCACAGGGAAATATCTGCTTCTAAATCCAAAACGCAGCTATCTAACAGAACGGTTGTCAATGTGTGCACTCAACTTCCAGAGTTAAACCCGTGTGTGGATTCAGCAGTCTGCAGAGACTTTCTCTGCAGAGTCCCAAAACAGGCGTTTTCAGCCCATTACCGGCATATGGAAGAAACAGCAGTAAGCACAGGGAAATATCTGCTTCTAAATCCAAAACGCAGCTATCTAACAGAACGGTTGTCAATGTGTGCACTCAACTACCAGAGTTAAACCCGTGTGTGGATTCAGCAGTCTGCAGAGACTTTCTCTGCAGTGTCCCAAGACAGGCGTTTTCAGCCCATTACCGGCATATGGAAGAAACAGCAGTAAGCACAGGGAAATATCTGCTTCTAAATCCAAAACGCAGCTATCTAACAGAACGGTTGTCAATGTGTGCACTCAACTTCCAGAGTTAAACCCGTGTGTGGATTCAGCAGTCTGCAGAGACTTTCTCTGCATAGTCCCAAAACAGGCGTTTTCAGCCCATTACCGGCATATGGAAGAAACAGCAGTAAGCACAGGGAAATATCTGCTTCTAAATCCAAAACGCAGCGATCTAACAGAACGGTTGTCAATGTGTGCACTCAACTTCCAGAGTTAAACCCGTGTGTGGATTCAGCAGTCTGCAGAGACTTTCTCTGCAGAGTCCCAAGACAGGCGTTTTCAGCCCATTACCGGCATATGGAAGAAACAGCAGTAAGCACAGGGAAATATCTGCTTCTAAATCCAAAACGCAGCTATCTAACAGAACGGTTGTCAATGTGTGCACTCAACTTCCAGAGTTAAACCCGTGTGTGGATTCAGCAGTCTGCAGAGACTTTCTCTGCAGAGTCCCAAAACAGGCGTTTTCAGCCCATTACCGGCATATGGAAGAAACAGCAGTAAGCACAAGGAAATATCTGCTTCTAAATCCAAAACGCAGCTATCTAACAGAACGGTTGTCAATGTGTGCACTCAACTTGCAGAGATAAACCCGTGTGTGGATTCAGCAGTCTGCAGAAACTTTCTCTGCAGAGTCCCAAAACAGGCGTTTTCAGCCCATTACCGGCATATGGAAGAAACAGCAGTAAGCACAGGGAAATATCTGCTTCTAAATCCAAAACGCAGCTATCTAACAGAACGGTTGTCAATGTGTGCACTCAACTTCCAGAGTTAAACCCGTGTGTGGATTCAGCAGTCTGCAGAGACTTTCTCTGCAGAGTCCCAAAACAGGCGTTTTCAGCCCATTACCGGCATATGGAAGAAACAGCAGTAAGCACAGGGAAATATCTGCTTCTAAATCCAAAACGCAGCTATCTAACAGAACGGTTGTCAATGTGTGCACTCAACTTCCAGAGTTAAACCCGTGTGTGGATTCAGCAGTCTGCAGAGACTTTCTCTGCAGAGTCCCAAGACAGGCGTTTTCAGCCCATTACCGGCATATGGAAGAAACAGCAGTAAGCACAGGGAAATATCTGCTTCTAAATCCAAAACGCAGCTATCTAACAGAACGGTTGTAAATGTGTGCACTCAACTTCCAGAGTTAAACCCGTGTGTGGATTCAGCAGTCTGCAGAGACTTTCTCTGCAGAGTCCCAAAACAGACGTTTTCAGCCCATTACCGGCATATGGAAGAAACAGCAGTAAGCACAAGGAAATATCTGCTTCTAAATCCAAAACGCAGCTATCTAACAGAACGGTTGTCAATGTGTTCACTCAACTTGCAGAGATAAACCCGTGTGTGGATTCAGCAGTCTGCAGAGACTTTCTCTGCAGAGTCCCAAAACAGGCGTTTTCAGCCCATTACCGGCATATGGAAGAAACAGCAGTAAGCACAGGGAAATATCTGCTTCTAAATCCAAAACGCAGCTATCTAACAGAACGGTTGTCAATGTGTGCACTCAACTTCCAGAGTTAAACCCGTGTGTGGATTCAGCAGTCTGCAAACACTTTCTCTGCAGAGTCCCAAAACAGGCGTTTTCAACCCATTACCGGCATATGGAAGAAACAGCAGTAAGTACAGGGAAATATCTGCTTCTAAATCCAAAACGCAGCTATCTAACAGAACGGTTGTCAATGTGTGCACTCAACTTCCAGAGTTAAACCCGTGTGTGGATTCAGCAGTCTGCAGAGACTTTCTCTGCAGAGTCCCAAGACAGGCGTTTTCAGCCCATTACCGGCATATGGAAGAAACAGCAGTAAGCACAGGGAAATATCTGCTTCTAAATCCAAAACGCAGCTATCTAACAGAACGGTTGTCAATGTGTGCACTCAACTTCCAGAGTTAAACCCGTGTGTGGATTCAGCAGTCTCCAAACACTTTCTGTGCAGAGTCTGAAAACAGGCCTTTCCGGCCCGGTACCGGCATATATAAGAAAGAGCATTAAGACTGCGTCTAAAACTCAGAAGAAACGTTTCTTTCAACCTGCTCGGCCGTGTGTTCTTTGACCTAAGGGAGTTTAATCTATATTTAGATTCAGCGAGATAGAAACACGTTTATTCTAGGAGCTGTCTTTGGATATTCCGGAATGAATGGGAGTATATGCTGTAAAGAGAAATATCTGTTTCTAAAACCAAAATGGATCTATCTAGCAGAGTGGTTGTGAATGTGTGCCTTTGGCTTAAAGAGGTAAACTGCTCTTCTCATGCAGCACTTTAGAAACCCTTTATATGCAAATTCTCATACAGGCCTTTCCAGCAAAACACCAGCCTAAAGGAAATAGCAGTAAGACTGCATCTTTAACATGGACGAAACTGTTTTCAAACTGCTCTGCTGTGTGTTCATTCATATAAGAGACTTGAATATATGTTCAGATTCAGCTAATTAGCAACACGTTTCTTCCAGGAGCTGTGTTTGCCTATTCCAGAGTATACTGGAGTATAAGATGTAAAGACAAATGTCTCGTTCCAAAAGAAAAACGGATGATCTAATGGAATGGTTGTCAATGTGTGCATTCAACTTACTGAGCTAAACTGCTGTTTGTATGCAGCAGTTTAGAAAACATTTCTGTGTAGATTCTCAAATAGACATTTCCAGCAAAATACCGGCCTATAAGAAATAGCAGTAAGACTGCGTCTAAAACTCAGAGGGAACGTTTCTTTCAAACTGCTCTGCAGTGTGTTCGTTCACCAAAGGTCGTTGAATCTATGTTTGGATTCAGCGAGTTTGAAACACGTTTATTCTAGGAGCTGCATTTCGATATTCCAGAGTGTATGGGAGTAAATGCTGTAAAGAGAAATATCTGTTTCTAAAACCAAAACGGAGCTATCTAACAGAATGGTTGTGAATGTGTGCATTCAACTTAAAGGGTTAATCTGCTCTTCTTAGGCAGCAGTTTAGAAACCCTTTATATGCAAATTCTAAAATCAACATTTGCAGCAAAACACCAGCCTAAAAGAAGTAGCAGTAAGACTGCATCTATAACATAGAAGAAACGTTTTCTTCAAAATGCTCTGCTCTGTGTTCATTCAACTAAGAGTCTTGAGTATATGTTCAGATTCAGCGAGTAAGAAACACGTTTCTTCCAGGAGCTGCATTTGCATATTCCAGAGTGTACTGGAGTATAAGGTTTAAAGTGAAATATCTGGTTCTAAAACAAACACGGAGCCATCTAACAGAATGGTTGTCACTGTGTGCATTCAGCTTATTGAGATAAACTGTTGTTTCTATGCAGCAGTTTAGAAAAGATTTTTGTGCAGATTCTAAAACAGACATTCCCAGCAAAATACCGGCCTCTAAGAAATAGCAATAAGACTGCGTCTAAAACTCAAATAAAACGTTTCTTTCAAACTGCTGTGCTGTGTGTTCGTTCACCTAAGGGAGTTGAATCTATGTTTAGATTCAGCGACTTAGAAACACGTCTATTCTGGGAGCTGCGTTTGGCTATTCCAGAATGAATGGGAGTATATGCTGTAACTAGAAACACAGGCTTCTAAAACCAAAACGGAGCTAGCTAACAGAATGATTGTGAATGAGGGCATTCAACTTAACGAATTAAACTGCTCCACTTATGCAGCAGTTTACAAACCATTTGTATGGAAATTCCAAAACCAACATTTCCAGGAAAACACCAGCCTAAAAGCAATAGCAGTAACAGTGCATCTATAACATGGAAGAAATGTTTTTTTCAAACTCCTCTGCTGCGTGTTCATTCACCTAAGAGACTTCAATATATGCTCAGATTCAGCGAGTTACAAACACGTTTCTTCCAGGAGCTGCGTTTGCATATATCAGAGTGTACTGGGGTACAAGATGTAAAGGGAAATATCTGATTATACGTAGAAACCCGTTTCTTTTAGGAGCTGCGTTTGGATATTCCAGAGTGAATGAGAGTATATGCTGTAAAGAGAAATAACTTCTTCTAAAACCAAAAGGCAGCTATGTAACTGAATGGTTGTCAATGCGTGCATTCACCTTCCAGAGATGAACTCGTGTGTGGATTCAGCAGTCTGCAAACACTTTCTGTGCAGAGTCCCAAAACAGGCGTTTTCAGCCCAATACCGGCATATGGAAGAAACAGCAGTAAGCACAGGGAAATATCTGCTTCTAAATCCAAAACGCAGCTATCTAACAGAACGGTTGTCAATGTGTGCACTCAACATCCAGAGTTAAACCCGTGTGTGGATTCAGCAGTCTGCAGAGACTTTCTCTGCAGAGTCCCAAAACAGGCGTTTTCAGCCCATTACCGGCATATGGAAGAAACAGCAGTAAGCACAGGGAAATATCTGCTTCTAAATCCAAAACGCAGCTATCTAACAGAACGGTTGTCAATGTGTGCACTCAACTTCCAGAGTTAAACCCGTGTGTGGATTCAGCAGTCTGCAGAGACTTTCTCTGCAGAGTCCCAAAACAGGCGTTTTCAGCCCATTACCGGCATATGGAAGAAACAGCAGTAAGCACAGGGAAATATCTGCTTCTAAATCCAAAACGCAGCGATCTAACAGAACGGTTGTCAATGTGTGCACTCAACTTCCAGAGTTAAACCCGTGTGTGGATTCAGCAGTCTGCAGAGACTTTCTCTGCAGAGTCCCAAGACAGGCGTTTTCAGCCCATTACCGGCATATGGAAGAAACAGCAGTAAGCACAGGGAAATATCTGCTTCTAAATCCAAAACGCAGCTATCTAACAGAACGGTTGTCAATGTGTGCACTCAACTTCCAGAGTTAAACCCGTGTGTGGATTCAGCAGTCTGCAGAGACTTTCTCTGCAGAGTCCCAAAACAGGCGTTTTCAGCCCATTACCGGCATATGGAAGAAACAGCAGTAAGCACAGGGAAATATCTGCTTCTAAATCCAAAACGCAGCTATCTAACAGAACGGTTGTCAATGTGTGCACTCAACTTCCAGAGTTAAACCCGTGTGTGGATTCAGCAGTCTGCAGAGACTTTCTCTGCAGAGTCCCAAGACAGGCGTTTTCAGCCCATTACCGGCATATGGAAGAAACAGCAGTAAGCACAGGGAAATATCTGCTTCTAAATCCAAAACGCAGCTATCTAACAGAACGGTTGTCAATGTGTGCACTCAACTTCCAGAGTTAAACCCGTGTGTGGATTCAGCAGTCTGCAGAGACTTTCTCTGCAGAGTCCCAAGACAGGCGTTTTCAGCCCATTACCGGCATATGGAAGAAACAGCAGTAAGCACAAGGAAATATCTGCTTCTAAATCCAAAACGCAGCTATCTAACAGAACGGTTGTCAATGTGTGCACTCAACTTGCAGAGATAAACCCGTGTGTGGATTCAGCAGTCTGCAGAGACGTTCTCTGCAGAGTCCCAAAACAGGCGTTTTCAGCCCATTACCGGCATATGGAAGAAACAGCAGTAAGCACCGGGAAATATCTGCTTCTAAATCCAAAACGCAGCTATCTAACAGAACGGTTGTCAATGTGTGCACTCAACTTCCAGAGTTAAACCCGTGTGTGGATTCAGCAGTCTGCAGAGACTTTCTCTGCAGAGTCCCAAAACAGGCGTTTTCAGCCCATTACCGGCATATGGAAGAAACAGCAGTAAGCACAGGGAAATATCTGCTTCTAAATCCAAAACGCAGCTATCTAACAGAACGGTTGTCAATGTGTGCACTCAACTTCCAGAGTTAAACCCGTGTGTGGATTCAGCAGTCTGCAGAGACTTTCTCTGCAGAGTCCCAAAACAGGCGTTTTCAGCCCATTACCGGCATATGGAAGAAACAGCAGTAAGCACAGGGAAATATCTGCTTCTAAATCCAAAACGCAGCTATCTAACAGAACGGTTGTCAATGTGTGCACTCAACTTCCAGAGTTAAACCCGTGTGTGGATTCAGCAGTCTGCAGAGACTTTCTCTGCAGAGTCCCAAAACAGGTGTTTTCAGCCCATTACCGGCATATGGAAGAAACAGCAGTAAGCACAGGGAAATATCTGCTTCTAAATCCAAAACGCAGCTATCTAACAGAACGGTTGTCAATGTGTGCACTCAACTTCCAGGGTTAAACCCGTGTGTGGATTCAGCAGTCTGCAGAGACTTTCTCTGCAGAGTCCCAAAACAGGCGTTTTCAGCCCATTACCGGCATATGGTAGAAACAGCAGTAAGCACAGGGAAATATCTGCTTCTAAATCCAAAACGCAGCTATCTAACAGAACGGTTGTCAATGTGTGCACTCAACTTCCAGAGTTAAACCCGTGTGTGGATTCAGCAGTCTGCAGACACTTTCTCTGCAGAGTCCCAAAACAGGCGTTTTCATCCCATTACCGGCATATGGAAGAAACAGCAGTAAGCACAGGGAAATATCTGCTTCTAAATCCAAAACGCAGCTATCTAACAGAACGGTTGTCAATGTGTGCACTCAACTTCCAGAGTTAAACCCGTGTGTGGATTCAGCAGTCTGCAAACACTTTCTCTGCAGAGTCCCAAAACAGGCGTTTTCAGCCCATTACCGGCATATGGAAGAAACAGCAGTAAGCACAGGGAAATATCTGCTTCTAAATCCAAAACGCAGCTATCTAACAGAACGGTTGTCAATGTGTGCACTCAACTTCCAGAGTTAAACCCGTGTGTGGATTCAGCAGTCTGCAGAGACTTTCTCTGCAGAGTCCCAAAACAGGCGTTTTCAGCCCATTACCGGCATATGGAAGAAACAGCAGTAAGCACAGGGAAATATCTGCTTCTAAATCCAAAACGCAGCTATCTAACAGAACGGTTGTCAATGTGTGCACTCAACTACCAGAGTTAAACCCGTGTGTGGATTCAGCAGTCTGCAGAGACTTTCTCTGCAGTGTCCCAAGACAGGCGTTTTCAGCCCATTACCGGCATATGGAAGAAACAGCAGTAAGCACAGGGAAATATCTGCTTCTAAATCCAAAACGCAGCTATCTAACAGAACGGTTGTCAATGTGTGCACTCAACTTCCAGAGTTAAACCCGTGTGTGGATTCAGCAGTCTGCAGAGACTTTCTCTGCATAGTCCCAAAACAGGCGTTTTCAGCCCATTACCGGCATATGGAAGAAACAGCAGTAAGCACAGGGAAATATCTGCTTCTAAATCCAAAACGCAGCGATCTAACAGAACGGTTGTCAATGTGTGCACTCAACTTCCAGAGTTAAACCCGTGTGTGGATTCAGCAGTCTGCAGAGACTTTCTCTGCAGAGTCCCAAGACAGGCGTTTTCAGCCCATTACCGGCATATGGAAGAAACAGCAGTAAGCACAGGGAAATATCTGCTTCTAAATCCAAAACGCAGCTATCTAACAGAACGGTTGTCAATGTGTGCACTCAACTTCCAGAGTTAAACCCGTGTGTGGATTCAGCAGTCTGCAGAGACTTTCTCTGCAGAGTCCCAAAACAGGCGTTTTCAGCCCATTACCGGCATATGGAAGAAACAGCAGTAAGCACAAGGAAATATCTGCTTCTAAATCCAAAACGCAGCTATCTAACAGAACGGTTGTCAATGTGTGCACTCAACTTGCAGAGATAAACCCGTGTGTGGATTCAGCAGTCTGCAGAAACTTTCTCTGCAGAGTCCCAAAACAGGCGTTTTCAGCCCATTACCGGCATATGGAAGAAACAGCAGTAAGCACAGGGAAATATCTGCTTCTAAATCCAAAACGCAGCTATCTAACAGAACGGTTGTCAATGTGTGCACTCAACTTCCAGAGTTAAACCCGTGTGTGGATTCAGCAGTCTGCAGAGACTTTCTCTGCAGAGTCCCAAAACAGGCGTTTTCAGCCCATTACCGGCATATGGAAGAAACAGCAGTAAGCACAGGGAAATATCTGCTTCTAAATCCAAAACGCAGCTATCTAACAGAACGGTTGTCAATGTGTGCACTCAACTTCCAGAGTTAAACCCGTGTGTGGATTCAGCAGTCTGCAGAGACTTTCTCTGCAGAGTCCCAAGACAGGCGTTTTCAGCCCATTACCGGCATATGGAAGAAACAGCAGTAAGCACAGGGAAATATCTGCTTCTAAATCCAAAACGCAGCTATCTAACAGAACGGTTGTAAATGTGTGCACTCAACTTCCAGAGTTAAACCCGTGTGTGGATTCAGCAGTCTGCAGAGACTTTCTCTGCAGAGTCCCAAAACAGACGTTTTCAGCCCATTACCGGCATATGGAAGAAACAGCAGTAAGCACAAGGAAATATCTGCTTCTAAATCCAAAACGCAGCTATCTAACAGAACGGTTGTCAATGTGTTCACTCAACTTGCAGAGATAAACCCGTGTGTGGATTCAGCAGTCTGCAGAGACTTTCTCTGCAGAGTCCCAAAACAGGCGTTTTCAGCCCATTACCGGCATATGGAAGAAACAGCAGTAAGCACAGGGAAATATCTGCTTCTAAATCCAAAACGCAGCTATCTAACAGAACGGTTGTCAATGTGTGCACTCAACTTCCAGAGTTAAACCCGTGTGTGGATTCAGCAGTCTGCAAACACTTTCTCTGCAGAGTCCCAAAACAGGCGTTTTCAACCCATTACCGGCATATGGAAGAAACAGCAGTAAGTACAGGGAAATATCTGCTTCTAAATCCAAAACGCAGCTATCTAACAGAACGGTTGTCAATGTGTGCACTCAACTTCCAGAGTTAAACCCGTGTGTGGATTCAGCAGTCTGCAGAGACTTTCTCTGCAGAGTCCCAAGACAGGCGTTTTCAGCCCATTACCGGCATATGGAAGAAACAGCAGTAAGCACAGGGAAATATCTGCTTCTAAATCCAAAACGCAGCTATCTAACAGAACGGTTGTCAATGTGTGCACTCAACTTCCAGAGTTAAACCCGTGTGTGGATTCAGCAGTCTCCAAACACTTTCTGTGCAGAGTCTGAAAACAGGCCTTTCCGGCCCGGTACCGGCATATATAAGAAAGAGCATTAAGACTGCGTCTAAAACTCAGAAGAAACGTTTCTTTCAACCTGCTCGGCCGTGTGTTCTTTGACCTAAGGGAGTTTAATCTATATTTAGATTCAGCGAGATAGAAACACGTTTATTCTAGGAGCTGTCTTTGGATATTCCGGAATGAATGGGAGTATATGCTGTAAAGAGAAATATCTGTTTCTAAAACCAAAATGGATCTATCTAGCAGAGTGGTTGTGAATGTGTGCCTTTGGCTTAAAGAGGTAAACTGCTCTTCTCATGCAGCACTTTAGAAACCCTTTATATGCAAATTCTCATACAGGCCTTTCCAGCAAAACACCAGCCTAAAGGAAATAGCAGTAAGACTGCATCTTTAACATGGACGAAACTGTTTTCAAACTGCTCTGCTGTGTGTTCATTCATATAAGAGACTTGAATATATGTTCAGATTCAGCTAATTAGCAACACGTTTCTTCCAGGAGCTGTGTTTGCCTATTCCAGAGTATACTGGAGTATAAGATGTAAAGACAAATGTCTCGTTCCAAAAGAAAAACGGATGATCTAATGGAATGGTTGTCAATGTGTGCATTCAACTTACTGAGCTAAACTGCTGTTTGTATGCAGCAGTTTAGAAAACATTTCTGTGTAGATTCTCAAATAGACATTTCCAGCAAAATACCGGCCTATAAGAAATAGCAGTAAGACTGCGTCTAAAACTCAGAGGGAACGTTTCTTTCAAACTGCTCTGCAGTGTGTTCGTTCACCAAAGGTCGTTGAATCTATGTTTGGATTCAGCGAGTTTGAAACACGTTTATTCTAGGAGCTGCATTTCGATATTCCAGAGTGTATGGGAGTAAATGCTGTAAAGAGAAATATCTGTTTCTAAAACCAAAACGGAGCTATCTAACAGAATGGTTGTGAATGTGTGCATTCAACTTAAAGGGTTAATCTGCTCTTCTTAGGCAGCAGTTTAGAAACCCTTTATATGCAAATTCTAAAATCAACATTTGCAGCAAAACACCAGCCTAAAAGAAGTAGCAGTAAGACTGCATCTATAACATAGAAGAAACGTTTTCTTCAAAATGCTCTGCTCTGTGTTCATTCAACTAAGAGTCTTGAGTATATGTTCAGATTCAGCGAGTAAGAAACACGTTTCTTCCAGGAGCTGCATTTGCATATTCCAGAGTGTACTGGAGTATAAGGTTTAAAGTGAAATATCTGGTTCTAAAACAAACACGGAGCCATCTAACAGAATGGTTGTCACTGTGTGCATTCAGCTTATTGAGATAAACTGTTGTTTCTATGCAGCAGTTTAGAAAAGATTTTTGTGCAGATTCTAAAACAGACATTCCCAGCAAAATACCGGCCTCTAAGAAATAGCAATAAGACTGCGTCTAAAACTCAAATAAAACGTTTCTTTCAAACTGCTGTGCTGTGTGTTCGTTCACCTAAGGGAGTTGAATCTATGTTTAGATTCAGCGACTTAGAAACACGTCTATTCTGGGAGCTGCGTTTGGCTATTCCAGAATGAATGGGAGTATATGCTGTAACTAGAAACACAGGCTTCTAAAACCAAAACGGAGCTAGCTAACAGAATGATTGTGAATGAGGGCATTCAACTTAACGAATTAAACTGCTCCACTTATGCAGCAGTTTACAAACCATTTGTATGGAAATTCCAAAACCAACATTTCCAGGAAAACACCAGCCTAAAAGCAATAGCAGTAACAGTGCATCTATAACATGGAAGAAATGTTTTTTTCAAACTCCTCTGCTGCGTGTTCATTCACCTAAGAGACTTCAATATATGCTCAGATTCAGCGAGTTACAAACACGTTTCTTCCAGGAGCTGCGTTTGCATATATCAGAGTGTACTGGGGTACAAGATGTAAAGGGAAATATCTGATTATACGTAGAAACCCGTTTCTTTTAGGAGCTGCGTTTGGATATTCCAGAGTGAATGAGAGTATATGCTGTAAAGAGAAATAACTTCTTCTAAAACCAAAAGGCAGCTATGTAACTGAATGGTTGTCAATGCGTGCATTCACCTTCCAGAGATGAACTCGTGTGTGGATTCAGCAGTCTGCAAACACTTTCTGTGCAGAGTCCCAAAACAGGCGTTTTCAGCCCAATACCGGCATATGGAAGAAACAGCAGTAAGCGCAGGGAAATATCTGCTTCTAAATCCAAAACGCAGCTATCTAACAGAACGGTTGTCAATGTGTGCACTCAACTTCCAGAGTTAAACCCGTGTGTGGATTCAGCAGTCTGCAGAGACTTTCTCTGCAGAGTCCCAAAACAGGCGTTTTCAGCCCATTACCGGCATATGGAAGAAACAGCAGTAAGCACAGGGAAATATCTGCTTCTCAATCCAAAACGCAGCTATCTAACAGAACGGTTGTCAATGTGTGCACTCAACTTCCAGAGTTAAACCCGTGTGTGGATTCAGCAGTCTGCAGAGACTTTCTCTGCAGAGTCCCAAAACAGGCGTTTTCAGCCCATTACCGGCATATGGAAGAAACAGCAGTAAGCACAGGGAAATATCTGCTTCTAAATCCAAAACGCAGCTATCTAACAGAACGGTTGTCAATGTGTGCACTCAACTTCCAGAGTTAAACCCGTGTGTGGATTCAGCAGTCTGCAAACACTTTCTGTGCAGAGTCTGAAAACAGGCCTTTCCGGCCCGGTACCGGCATATATAAGAAAGAGCATTAAGACTGCGTCTAAAACTCAGAAGAAACGTTTCTTTCAACCTGCTCGGCCGTGTGTTCTTTGACCTAAGGGAGTTTAATCTATGTTTAGATTCAGCGAGATAGAAACACGTTTATTCTAGGAGCTGTCTTTGGATATTCCGGAATGAATGGGAGTATATGCTGTAAAGAGAAATATCTGTTTCTAAAACCAAAATGGATCTATCTAGCAGAGTGGTTGTGAATGTGTGCCTTTGGCTTAAAGAGGTAAACTGCTCTTCTCATGCAGCACTTTAGAAACCCTTTATATGCAAATTCTCATACAGGCCTTTCCAGCAAAACACCAGCCTAAAGGAAATAGCAGTAAGACTGCATCTTTAACATGGACGAAACTGTTTTCAAACTGCTCTGCTGTGTGTTCATTCATATAAGAGACTTGAATATATGTTCAGATTCAGCTAATTAGCAACACGTTTCTTCCAGGAGCTGTGTTTGCCTATTCCAGAGTATACTGGAGTATAAGATGTAAAGACAAATGTCTCGTTCCAAAAGAAAAACGGATGATCTAATGGAATGGTTGTCAATGTGTGCATTCAACTTACTGAGCTAAACTGCTGTTTGTATGCAGCAGTTTAGAAAACATTTCTGTGTAGATTCTCAAATAGACATTTCCAGCAAAATACCGGCCTATAAGAAATAGCAGTAAGACTGCGTCTAAAACTCAGAGGGAACGTTTCTTTCAAACTGCTCTGCAGTGTGTTCGTTCACCAAAGGTCGTTGAATCTATGTTTGGATTCAGCGAGTTTGAAACACGTTTATTCTAGGAGCTGCATTTCGATATTCCAGAGTGTATGGGAGTAAATGCTGTAAAGAGAAATATCTGTTTCTAAAACCAAAACGGAGCTATCTAACAGAATGGTTGTGAATGTGTGCATTCAACTTAAAGGGTTAATCTGCTCTTCTTAGGCAGCAGTTTAGAAACCCTTTATATGCAAATTCTAAAATCAACATTTGCAGCAAAACACCAGCCTAAAAGAAGTAGCAGTAAGACTGCATCTATAACATAGAAGAAACGTTTTCTTCAAAATGCTCTGCTCTGTGTTCATTCAACTAAGAGTCTTGAGTATATGTTCAGATTCAGCGAGTAAGAAACACGTTTCTTCCAGGAGCTGCATTTGCATATTCCAGAGTGTACTGGAGTATAAGGTTTAAAGTGAAATATCTGGTTCTAAAACAAACACGGAGCCATCTAACAGAATGGTTGTCACTGTGTGCATTCAGCTTATTGAGATAAACTGTTGTTTCTATGCAGCAGTTTAGAAAAGATTTTTGTGCAGATTCTAAAACAGACATTCCCAGCAAAATACCGGCCTCTAAGAAATAGCAATAAGACTGCGTCTAAAACTCAAATAAAACGTTTCTTTCAAACTGCTGTGCTGTGTGTTCGTTCACCTAAGGGAGTTGAATCTATGTTTAGATTCAGCGACTTAGAAACACGTCTATTCTGGGAGCTGCGTTTGGCTATTCCAGAATGAATGGGAGTATATGCTGTAACTAGAAACACAGGCTTCTAAAACCAAAACGGAGCTAGCTAACAGAATGATTGTGAATGAGGGCATTCAACTTAACGAATTAAACTGCTCCACTTATGCAGCAGTTTACAAACCATTTGTATGGAAATTCCAAAACCAACATTTCCAGGAAAACACCAGCCTAAAAGCAATAGCAGTAACAGTGCATCTATAACATGGAAGAAATGTTTTTTTCAAACTCCTCTGTCGCGTGTTCATTCACCTAAGAGACTTCAATATATGCTCAGATTCAGCGAGTTACAAACACGTTTCTTCCAGGAGCTGCGTTTGCATATATCAGAGTGTACTGGGGTACAAGATGTAAAGGGAAATATCTGATTATACGTAGAAACCCGTTTCTTTTAGGAGCTGCGTTTGGATATTCCAGAGTGAATGAGAGTATATGCTGTAAAGAGAAATAACTTCTTCTAAAACCAAAAGGCAGCTATGTAACTGAATGGTTGTCAATGCGTGCATTCACCTTCCAGAGATGAACTCGTGTGTGGATTCAGCAGTCTGCAAACACTTTCTGTGCAGAGTCCCAAAACAGGCGTTTTCAGCCCAATACCGGCATATGGAAGAAACAGCAGTAAGCACAGGGAAATATCTGCTTCTAAATCCAAAACGCAGCTATCTAACAGAACGGTTGTCAATGTGTGCACTCAACTTCCAGAGTTAAACCCGTGTGTGGATTCAGCAGTCTGCAAACACTCTCTGCAGAGTCCCAAAACAGGCGTTTTCAGCCCTATACCGGCATATGGAACAAACAGCAGTAAGCACAGGGAAATATCTGCTTCTAAATCCAAAACGCAGCTATCTAACAGAACGGTTGTCAATGTGTGCACTCAACTTCCAGAGTTAAACCCGTGTGTGGATTCAGCAGTCTGCAGAGACTTTCTCTGCAGAGTCCCAAAACAGGCGTTTTCAGCCCATTACCGGCATATGGAAGAAACAGCAGTAAGCACAGGGAAATATCTGCTTCTAAATCCAAAACGCAGCTATCTAACAGAACGGTTGTCAATGTGTGCACTCAACTTCCAGAGTTAAACCCGTGTGTGGATTCAGCAGTCTGCAGAGACTTTCTCTGCAGAGTCCCAAAACAGGCGTTTTCAGCCCAATACCGGCATTTGGAAGAAACGGCAGTAGGCACAGGGAAATATCTGCTTCTAAATCCAAAACGCAGCTATCTAACAGAACGGTTGTCAATGTGTGCACTCAACTTCCAGAGTTAAACCCGTGTGTGGATTCAGCAGTCTGCAAACACTTTCTCTGCAGAGTCCCAAAACAGGCGTTTTCAGCCCAATACCGGCATTTGGAAGAAACGGCAGTAGGCACAGGGAAATATCTGCTTCTAAATCCAAAACGCAGCTATCTAACAGAACGGTTGTCAATGTGTGCACTCAACTTCCAGAGTTAAACCCGTGTGTGGATTCAGCAGTCTGCAAACACTTTCTGTGCAGAGTCTGAAAACAGGCCTTTCCGGCCCGGTACCGGCATATATAAGAAAGAGCATTAAGACTGCGTCTAAAACTCAGAAGAAACGTTTCTTTCAACCTGCTCGGCCGTGTGTTCTTTGACCTAAGGGAGTTTAATCTATGTTTAGATTCAGCGAGATAGAAACACATTTATTCTAGGAGCTGTCTTTGGATATTCCGGAATGAATGGGAGTATATGCTGTAAAGAGAAATATCTGTTTCTAAAACCAAAATGGATCTATCTAGCAGAGTGGTTGTGAATGTGTGCCTTTGGCTTAAAGAGGTAAACTGCTCTTCTCATGCAGCACTTTAGAAACCCTTTATATGCAAATTCTCATACAGGCCTTTCCAGCAAAACACCAGCCTAAAGGAAATAGCAGTAAGACTGCATCTTTAACATGGACGAAACTGTTTTCAAACTGCTCTGCTGTGTGTTCATTCATATAAGAGACTTGAATATATGTTCAGATTCAGCTAATTAGCAACACGTTTCTTCCAGGAGCTGTGTTTGCCTATTCCAGAGTATACTGGAGTATAAGATGTAAAGACAAATGTCTCGTTCCAAAAGAAAAACGGATGATCTAATGGAATGGTTGTCAATGTGTGCATTCAACTTACTGAGCTAAACTGCTGTTTGTATGCAGCAGTTTAGAAAACATTTCTGTGTAGATTCTCAAATAGACATTTCCAGCAAAATACCGGCCTATAAGAAATAGCAGTAAGACTGCGTCTAAAACTCAGAGGGAACGTTTCTTTCAAACTGCTCTGCAGTGTGTTCGTTCACCAAAGGTCGTTGAATCTATGTTTGGATTCAGCGAGTTTGAAACACGTTTATTCTAGGAGCTGCATTTCGATATTCCAGAGTGTATGGGAGTAAATGCTGTAAAGAGAAATATCTGTTTCTAAAACCAAAACGGAGCTATCTAACAGAATGGTTGTGAATGTGTGCATTCAACTTAAAGGGTTAATCTGCTCTTCTTAGGCAGCAGTTTAGAAACCCTTTATATGCAAATTCTAAAATCAACATTTGCAGCAAAACACCAGCCTAAAAGAAGTAGCAGTAAGACTGCATCTATAACATAGAAGAAACGTTTTCTTCAAAATGCTCTGCTCTGTGTTCATTCAACTAAGAGTCTTGAGTATATGTTCAGATTCAGCGAGTAAGAAACACGTTTCTTCCAGGAGCTGCATTTGCATATTCCAGAGTGTACTGGAGTATAAGGTTTAAAGTGAAATATCTGGTTCTAAAACAAACACGGAGCCATCTAACAGAATGGTTGTCACTGTGTGCATTCAGCTTATTGAGATAAACTGTTGTTTCTATGCAGCAGTTTAGAAAAGATTTTTGTGCAGATTCTAAAACAGACATTCCCAGCAAAATACCGGCCTCTAAGAAATAGCAATAAGACTGCGTCTAAAACTCAAATAAAACGTTTCTTTCAAACTGCTGTGCTGTGTGTTCGTTCACCTAAGGGAGTTGAATCTATGTTTAGATTCAGCGACTTAGAAACACGTCTATTCTGGGAGCTGCATTTGGCTATTCCAGAATGAATGGGAGTATATGCTGTAACTAGAAACACAGGCTTCTAAAACCAAAACGGAGCTAGCTAACAGAATGATTGTGAATGAGGGCATTCAACTTAACGAATTAAACTGCTCCACTTATGCAGCAGTTTACAAACCATTTGTATGGAAATTCTAAAACCAACATTTCCAGGAAAACACCAGCCTAAAAGCAATAGCAGTAACAGTGCATCTATAACATGGAAGAAATGTTTTTTTCAAACTCCTCTGCTGCGTGTTCATTCACCTAAGAGACTTCAATATATGCTCAGATTCAGCGAGTTACAAACACGTTTCTTCCAGGAGCTGCGTTTGCATATATCAGAGTGTACTGGGGTACAAGATGTAAAGGGAAATATCTGATTATACGTAGAAACCCGTTTCTTTTAGGAGCTGCGTTTGGATATTCCAGAGTGAATGAGAGTATATGCTGTAAAGAGAAATAACTTCTTCTAAAACCAAAAGGCAGCTATGTAACTGAATGGTTGTCAATGCGTGCATTCACCTTCCAGAGATGAACTCGTGTGTGGATTCAGCAGTCTGCAAACACTTTCTGTGCAGAGTCCCAAAACAGGCGTTTTCAGCCCAATACCGGCATATGGAAGAAACAGCAGTAAGCACAGGGAAATATCTGCTTCTAAATCCAAAACGCAGCTATCTAACAGAACGGTTGTCAATGTGTGCACTCAACTTCCAGAGTTAAACCCGTGTGTGGATTCAGCAGTCTGCAAACACTCTCTGCAGAGTCCCAAAACAGGCGTTTTCAGCCCAATACCGGCATATGGAACAAACAGCAGTAAGCACAGGGAAATATCTGCTTCTCAATCCAAAACGCAGCTATCTAACAGAACGGTTGTCAATGTGTGCACTCAACTTCCAGAGTTAAACCCGTGTGTGGATTCAGCAGTCTGCAGAGACTTTCTCTGCAGAGTCCCAAAACAGGCGTTTTCAGCCCATTACCGGCATATGGAAGAAACAGCAGTAAGCACAGGGAAATATCTGCTTCTAAATCCAAAACGCAGCTATCTAACAGAACGGTTGTCAATGTGTGCACTCAACTTCCAGAGTTAAACCCGTGTGTGGATTCAGCAGTCTGCAGAGACTTTCTCTGCAGAGTCCCAAAACAGGCGTTTTCAGCCCAATACCGGCATTTGGAAGAAACGGCAGTAGGCACAGGGAAATATCTGCTTCTAAATCCAAAACGCAGCTATCTAACAGAACGGTTGTCAATGTGTGCACTCAACTTCCAGAGTTAAACCCGTGTGTGGATTCAGCAGTCTGCAAACACTTTCTCTGCAGAGTCCCAAAACAGGCGTTTTCAGCCCAATACCGGCATTTGGAAGAAATGGCAGTAGGCACAGGGAAATATCTGCTTCTAAATCCAAAACGCAGCTATCTAACAGAACGGTTGTCAATGTGTGCACTCAACTTCCAGAGTTAAACCCGTGTGTGGATTCAGCAGTCTGCAAACACTTTCTGTGCAGAGTCTGAAAACAGGCCTTTCCGGCCCGGTACCGGCATATATAAGAAAGAGCATTAAGACTGCGTCTAAAACTCAGAAGAAACGTTTCTTTCAACCTGCTCGGCCGTGTGTTCTTTGACCTAAGGGAGTTTAATCTATGTTTAGATTCAGCGAGATAGAAACACATTTATTCTAGGAGCTGTCTTTGGATATTCCGGAATGAATGGGAGTATATGCTGTAAAGAGAAATATCTGTTTCTAAAACCAAAATGGATCTATCTAGCAGAGTGGTTGTGAATGTGTGCCTTTGGCTTAAAGAGGTAAACTGCTCTTCTCATGCAGCACTTTAGAAACCCTTTATATGCAAATTCTCATACAGGCCTTTCCAGCAAAACACCAGCCTAAAGGAAATAGCAGTAAGACTGCATCTTTAACATGGACGAAACTGTTTTCAAACTGCTCTGCTGTGTGTTCATTCATATAAGAGACTTGAATATATGTTCAGATTCAGCTAATTAGCAACACGTTTCTTCCAGGAGCTGTGTTTGCCTATTCCAGAGTATACTGGAGTATAAGATGTAAAGACAAATGTCTCGTTCCAAAAGAAAAACGGATGATCTAATGGAATGGTTGTCAATGTGTGCATTCAACTTACTGAGCTAAACTGCTGTTTGTATGCAGCAGTTTAGAAAACATTTCTGTGTAGATTCTCAAATAGACATTTCCAGCAAAATACCGGCCTATAAGAAATAGCAGTAAGACTGCGTCTAAAACTCAGAGGGAACGTTTCTTTCAAACTGCTCTGCAGTGTGTTCGTTCACCAAAGGTCGTTGAATCTATGTTTGGATTCAGCGAGTTTGAAACACGTTTATTCTAGGAGCTGCATTTCGATATTCCAGAGTGTATGGGAGTAAATGCTGTAAAGAGAAATATCTGTTTCTAAAACCAAAACGGAGCTATCTAACAGAATGGTTGTGAATGTGTGCATTCAACTTAAAGGGTTAATCTGCTCTTCTTAGGCAGCAGTTTAGAAACCCTTTATATGCAAATTCTAAAATCAACATTTGCAGCAAAACACCAGCCTAAAAGAAGTAGCAGTAAGACTGCATCTATAACATAGAAGAAACGTTTTCTTCAAAATGCTCTGCTCTGTGTTCATTCAACTAAGAGTCTTGAGTATATGTTCAGATTCAGCGAGTAAGAAACACGTTTCTTCCAGGAGCTGCATTTGCATATTCCAGAGTGTACTGGAGTATAAGGTTTAAAGTGAAATATCTGGTTCTAAAACAAACACGGAGCCATCTAACAGAATGGTTGTCACTGTGTGCATTCAGCTTATTGAGATAAACTGTTGTTTCTATGCAGCAGTTTAGAAAAGATTTTTGTGCAGATTCTAAAACAGACATTCCCAGCAAAATACCGGCCTCTAAGAAATAGCAATAAGACTGCGTCTAAAACTCAAATAAAACGTTTCTTTCAAACTGCTGTGCTGTGTGTTCGTTCACCTAAGGGAGTTGAATCTATGTTTAGATTCAGCGACTTAGAAACACGTCTATTCTGGGAGCTGCGTTTGGCTATTCCAGAATGAATGGGAGTATATGCTGTAACTAGAAACACAGGCTTCTAAAACCAAAACGGAGCTAGCTAACAGAATGATTGTGAATGAGGGCATTCAACTTAACGAATTAAACTGCTCCACTTATGCAGCAGTTTACAAACCATTTGTATGGAAATTCCAAAACCAACATTTCCAGGAAAACACCAGCCTAAAAGCAATAGCAGTAACAGTGCATCTATAACATGGAAGAAATGTTTTTTTCAAACTCCTCTGCTGCGTGTTCATTCACCTAAGAGACTTCAATATATGCTCAGATTCAGCGAGTTACAAACACGTTTCTTCCAGGAGCTGCGTTTGCATATATCAGAGTGTACTGGGGTACAAGATGTAAAGGGAAATATCTGATTATACGTAGAAACCCGTTTCTTTTAGGAGCTGCGTTTGGATATTCCAGAGTGAATGAGAGTATATGCTGTAAAGAGAAATAACTTCTTCTAAAACCAAAAGGCAGCTATGTAACTGAATGGTTGTCAATGCGTGCATTCACCTTCCAGAGATGAACTCGTGTGTGGATTCAGCAGTCTGCAAACACTTTCTGTGCAGAGTCCCAAAACAGGCGTTTTCAGCCCAATACCGGCATATGGAAGAAACAGCAGTAAGCGCAGGGAAATATCTGCTTCTAAATCCAAAACGCAGCTATCTAACAGAACGGTTGTCAATGTGTGCACTCAACTTCCAGAGTTAAACCCGTGTGTGGATTCAGCAGTCTGCAGAGACTTTCTCTGCAGAGTCCCAAAACAGGCGTTTTCAGCCCATTACCGGCATATGGAAGAAACAGCAGTAAGCACAGGGAAATATCTGCTTCTCAATCCAAAACGCAGCTATCTAACAGAACGGTTGTCAATGTGTGCACTCAACTTCCAGAGTTAAACCCGTGTGTGGATTCAGCAGTCTGCAGAGACTTTCTCTGCAGAGTCCCAAAACAGGCGTTTTCAGCCCATTACCGGCATATGGAAGAAACAGCAGTAAGCACAGGGAAATATCTGCTTCTAAATCCAAAACGCAGCTATCTAACAGAACGGTTGTCAATGTGTGCACTCAACTTCCAGAGTTAAACCCGTGTGTGGATTCAGCAGTCTGCAAACACTTTCTGTGCAGAGTCTGAAAACAGGCCTTTCCGGCCCGGTACCGGCATATATAAGAAAGAGCATTAAGACTGCGTCTAAAACTCAGAAGAAACGTTTCTTTCAACCTGCTCGGCCGTGTGTTCTTTGACCTAAGGGAGTTTAATCTATGTTTAGATTCAGCGAGATAGAAACACGTTTATTCTAGGAGCTGTCTTTGGATATTCCGGAATGAATGGGAGTATATGCTGTAAAGAGAAATATCTGTTTCTAAAACCAAAATGGATCTATCTAGCAGAGTGGTTGTGAATGTGTGCCTTTGGCTTAAAGAGGTAAACTGCTCTTCTCATGCAGCACTTTAGAAACCCTTTATATGCAAATTCTCATACAGGCCTTTCCAGCAAAACACCAGCCTAAAGGAAATAGCAGTAAGACTGCATCTTTAACATGGACGAAACTGTTTTCAAACTGCTCTGCTGTGTGTTCATTCATATAAGAGACTTGAATATATGTTCAGATTCAGCTAATTAGCAACACGTTTCTTCCAGGAGCTGTGTTTGCCTATTCCAGAGTATACTGGAGTATAAGATGTAAAGACAAATGTCTCGTTCCAAAAGAAAAACGGATGATCTAATGGAATGGTTGTCAATGTGTGCATTCAACTTACTGAGCTAAACTGCTGTTTGTATGCAGCAGTTTAGAAAACATTTCTGTGTAGATTCTCAAATAGACATTTCCAGCAAAATACCGGCCTATAAGAAATAGCAGTAAGACTGCGTCTAAAACTCAGAGGGAACGTTTCTTTCAAACTGCTCTGCAGTGTGTTCGTTCACCAAAGGTCGTTGAATCTATGTTTGGATTCAGCGAGTTTGAAACACGTTTATTCTAGGAGCTGCATTTCGATATTCCAGAGTGTATGGGAGTAAATGCTGTAAAGAGAAATATCTGTTTCTAAAACCAAAACGGAGCTATCTAACAGAATGGTTGTGAATGTGTGCATTCAACTTAAAGGGTTAATCTGCTCTTCTTAGGCAGCAGTTTAGAAACCCTTTATATGCAAATTCTAAAATCAACATTTGCAGCAAAACACCAGCCTAAAAGAAGTAGCAGTAAGACTGCATCTATAACATAGAAGAAACGTTTTCTTCAAAATGCTCTGCTCTGTGTTCATTCAACTAAGAGTCTTGAGTATATGTTCAGATTCAGCGAGTAAGAAACACGTTTCTTCCAGGAGCTGCATTTGCATATTCCAGAGTGTACTGGAGTATAAGGTTTAAAGTGAAATATCTGGTTCTAAAACAAACACGGAGCCATCTAACAGAATGGTTGTCACTGTGTGCATTCAGCTTATTGAGATAAACTGTTGTTTCTATGCAGCAGTTTAGAAAAGATTTTTGTGCAGATTCTAAAACAGACATTCCCAGCAAAATACCGGCCTCTAAGAAATAGCAATAAGACTGCGTCTAAAACTCAAATAAAACGTTTCTTTCAAACTGCTGTGCTGTGTGTTCGTTCACCTAAGGGAGTTGAATCTATGTTTAGATTCAGCGACTTAGAAACACGTCTATTCTGGGAGCTGCGTTTGGCTATTCCAGAATGAATGGGAGTATATGCTGTAACTAGAAACACAGGCTTCTAAAACCAAAACGGAGCTAGCTAACAGAATGATTGTGAATGAGGGCATTCAACTTAACGAATTAAACTGCTCCACTTATGCAGCAGTTTACAAACCATTTGTATGGAAATTCCAAAACCAACATTTCCAGGAAAACACCAGCCTAAAAGCAATAGCAGTAACAGTGCATCTATAACATGGAAGAAATGTTTTTTTCAAACTCCTCTGTCGCGTGTTCATTCACCTAAGAGACTTCAATATATGCTCAGATTCAGCGAGTTACAAACACGTTTCTTCCAGGAGCTGCGTTTGCATATATCAGAGTGTACTGGGGTACAAGATGTAAAGGGAAATATCTGATTATACGTAGAAACCCGTTTCTTTTAGGAGCTGCGTTTGGATATTCCAGAGTGAATGAGAGTATATGCTGTAAAGAGAAATAACTTCTTCTAAAACCAAAAGGCAGCTATGTAACTGAATGGTTGTCAATGCGTGCATTCACCTTCCAGAGATGAACTCGTGTGTGGATTCAGCAGTCTGCAAACACTTTCTGTGCAGAGTCCCAAAACAGGCGTTTTCAGCCCAATACCGGCATATGGAAGAAACAGCAGTAAGCACAGGGAAATATCTGCTTCTAAATCCAAAACGCAGCTATCTAACAGAACGGTTGTCAATGTGTGCACTCAACTTCCAGAGTTAAACCCGTGTGTGGATTCAGCAGTCTGCAAACACTCTCTGCAGAGTCCCAAAACAGGCGTTTTCAGCCCTATACCGGCATATGGAACAAACAGCAGTAAGCACAGGGAAATATCTGCTTCTAAATCCAAAACGCAGCTATCTAACAGAACGGTTGTCAATGTGTGCACTCAACTTCCAGAGTTAAACCCGTGTGTGGATTCAGCAGTCTGCAGAGACTTTCTCTGCAGAGTCCCAAAACAGGCGTTTTCAGCCCATTACCGGCATATGGAAGAAACAGCAGTAAGCACAGGGAAATATCTGCTTCTAAATCCAAAACGCAGCTATCTAACAGAACGGTTGTCAATGTGTGCACTCAACTTCCAGAGTTAAACCCGTGTGTGGATTCAGCAGTCTGCAGAGACTTTCTCTGCAGAGTCCCAAAACAGGCGTTTTCAGCCCAATACCGGCATTTGGAAGAAACGGCAGTAGGCACAGGGAAATATCTGCTTCTAAATCCAAAACGCAGCTATCTAACAGAACGGTTGTCAATGTGTGCACTCAACTTCCAGAGTTAAACCCGTGTGTGGATTCAGCAGTCTGCAAACACTTTCTCTGCAGAGTCCCAAAACAGGCGTTTTCAGCCCAATACCGGCATTTGGAAGAAACGGCAGTAGGCACAGGGAAATATCTGCTTCTAAATCCAAAACGCAGCTATCTAACAGAACGGTTGTCAATGTGTGCACTCAACTTCCAGAGTTAAACCCGTGTGTGGATTCAGCAGTCTGCAAACACTTTCTGTGCAGAGTCTGAAAACAGGCCTTTCCGGCCCGGTACCGGCATATATAAGAAAGAGCATTAAGACTGCGTCTAAAACTCAGAAGAAACGTTTCTTTCAACCTGCTCGGCCGTGTGTTCTTTGACCTAAGGGAGTTTAATCTATGTTTAGATTCAGCGAGATAGAAACACATTTATTCTAGGAGCTGTCTTTGGATATTCCGGAATGAATGGGAGTATATGCTGTAAAGAGAAATATCTGTTTCTAAAACCAAAATGGATCTATCTAGCAGAGTGGTTGTGAATGTGTGCCTTTGGCTTAAAGAGGTAAACTGCTCTTCTCATGCAGCACTTTAGAAACCCTTTATATGCAAATTCTCATACAGGCCTTTCCAGCAAAACACCAGCCTAAAGGAAATAGCAGTAAGACTGCATCTTTAACATGGACGAAACTGTTTTCAAACTGCTCTGCTGTGTGTTCATTCATATAAGAGACTTGAATATATGTTCAGATTCAGCTAATTAGCAACACGTTTCTTCCAGGAGCTGTGTTTGCCTATTCCAGAGTATACTGGAGTATAAGATGTAAAGACAAATGTCTCGTTCCAAAAGAAAAACGGATGATCTAATGGAATGGTTGTCAATGTGTGCATTCAACTTACTGAGCTAAACTGCTGTTTGTATGCAGCAGTTTAGAAAACATTTCTGTGTAGATTCTCAAATAGACATTTCCAGCAAAATACCGGCCTATAAGAAATAGCAGTAAGACTGCGTCTAAAACTCAGAGGGAACGTTTCTTTCAAACTGCTCTGCAGTGTGTTCGTTCACCAAAGGTCGTTGAATCTATGTTTGGATTCAGCGAGTTTGAAACACGTTTATTCTAGGAGCTGCATTTCGATATTCCAGAGTGTATGGGAGTAAATGCTGTAAAGAGAAATATCTGTTTCTAAAACCAAAACGGAGCTATCTAACAGAATGGTTGTGAATGTGTGCATTCAACTTAAAGGGTTAATCTGCTCTTCTTAGGCAGCAGTTTAGAAACCCTTTATATGCAAATTCTAAAATCAACATTTGCAGCAAAACACCAGCCTAAAAGAAGTAGCAGTAAGACTGCATCTATAACATAGAAGAAACGTTTTCTTCAAAATGCTCTGCTCTGTGTTCATTCAACTAAGAGTCTTGAGTATATGTTCAGATTCAGCGAGTAAGAAACACGTTTCTTCCAGGAGCTGCATTTGCATATTCCAGAGTGTACTGGAGTATAAGGTTTAAAGTGAAATATCTGGTTCTAAAACAAACACGGAGCCATCTAACAGAATGGTTGTCACTGTGTGCATTCAGCTTATTGAGATAAACTGTTGTTTCTATGCAGCAGTTTAGAAAAGATTTTTGTGCAGATTCTAAAACAGACATTCCCAGCAAAATACCGGCCTCTAAGAAATAGCAATAAGACTGCGTCTAAAACTCAAATAAAACGTTTCTTTCAAACTGCTGTGCTGTGTGTTCGTTCACCTAAGGGAGTTGAATCTATGTTTAGATTCAGCGACTTAGAAACACGTCTATTCTGGGAGCTGCATTTGGCTATTCCAGAATGAATGGGAGTATATGCTGTAACTAGAAACACAGGCTTCTAAAACCAAAACGGAGCTAGCTAACAGAATGATTGTGAATGAGGGCATTCAACTTAACGAATTAAACTGCTCCACTTATGCAGCAGTTTACAAACCATTTGTATGGAAATTCTAAAACCAACATTTCCAGGAAAACACCAGCCTAAAAGCAATAGCAGTAACAGTGCATCTATAACATGGAAGAAATGTTTTTTTCAAACTCCTCTGCTGCGTGTTCATTCACCTAAGAGACTTCAATATATGCTCAGATTCAGCGAGTTACAAACACGTTTCTTCCAGGAGCTGCGTTTGCATATATCAGAGTGTACTGGGGTACAAGATGTAAAGGGAAATATCTGATTATACGTAGAAACCCGTTTCTTTTAGGAGCTGCGTTTGGATATTCCAGAGTGAATGAGAGTATATGCTGTAAAGAGAAATAACTTCTTCTAAAACCAAAAGGCAGCTATGTAACTGAATGGTTGTCAATGCGTGCATTCACCTTCCAGAGATGAACTCGTGTGTGGATTCAGCAGTCTGCAAACACTTTCTGTGCAGAGTCCCAAAACAGGCGTTTTCAGCCCAATACCGGCATATGGAAGAAACAGCAGTAAGCACAGGGAAATATCTGCTTCTAAATCCAAAACGCAGCTATCTAACAGAACGGTTGTCAATGTGTGCACTCAACTTCCAGAGTTAAACCCGTGTGTGGATTCAGCAGTCTGCAAACACTCTCTGCAGAGTCCCAAAACAGGCGTTTTCAGCCCAATACCGGCATATGGAACAAACAGCAGTAAGCACAGGGAAATATCTGCTTCTCAATCCAAAACGCAGCTATCTAACAGAACGGTTGTCAATGTGTGCACTCAACTTCCAGAGTTAAACCCGTGTGTGGATTCAGCAGTCTGCAGAGACTTTCTCTGCAGAGTCCCAAAACAGGCGTTTTCAGCCCATTACCGGCATATGGAAGAAACAGCAGTAAGCACAGGGAAATATCTGCTTCTAAATCCAAAACGCAGCTATCTAACAGAACGGTTGTCAATGTGTGCACTCAACTTCCAGAGTTAAACCCGTGTGTGGATTCAGCAGTCTGCAGAGACTTTCTCTGCAGAGTCCCAAAACAGGCGTTTTCAGCCCAATACCGGCATTTGGAAGAAACGGCAGTAGGCACAGGGAAATATCTGCTTCTAAATCCAAAACGCAGCTATCTAACAGAACGGTTGTCAATGTGTGCACTCAACTTCCAGAGTTAAACCCGTGTGTGGATTCAGCAGTCTGCAAACACTTTCTCTGCAGAGTCCCAAAACAGGCGTTTTCAGCCCAATACCGGCATTTGGAAGAAATGGCAGTAGGCACAGGGAAATATCTGCTTCTAAATCCAAAACGCAGCTATCTAACAGAACGGTTGTCAATGTGTGCACTCAACTTCCAGAGTTAAACCCGTGTGTGGATTCAGCAGTCTGCAAACACTTTCTGTGCAGAGTCTGAAAACAGGCCTTTCCGGCCCGGTACCGGCATATATAAGAAAGAGCATTAAGACTGCGTCTAAAACTCAGAAGAAACGTTTCTTTCAACCTGCTCGGCCGTGTGTTCTTTGACCTAAGGGAGTTTAATCTATGTTTAGATTCAGCGAGATAGAAACACATTTATTCTAGGAGCTGTCTTTGGATATTCCGGAATGAATGGGAGTATATGCTGTAAAGAGAAATATCTGTTTCTAAAACCAAAATGGATCTATCTAGCAGAGTGGTTGTGAATGTGTGCCTTTGGCTTAAAGAGGTAAACTGCTCTTCTCATGCAGCACTTTAGAAACCCTTTATATGCAAATTCTCATACAGGCCTTTCCAGCAAAACACCAGCCTAAAGGAAATAGCAGTAAGACTGCATCTTTAACATGGACGAAACTGTTTTCAAACTGCTCTGCTGTGTGTTCATTCATATAAGAGACTTGAATATATGTTCAGATTCAGCTAATTAGCAACACGTTTCTTCCAGGAGCTGTGTTTGCCTATTCCAGAGTATACTGGAGTATAAGATGTAAAGACAAATGTCTCGTTCCAAAAGAAAAACGGATGATCTAATGGAATGGTTGTCAATGTGTGCATTCAACTTACTGAGCTAAACTGCTGTTTGTATGCAGCAGTTTAGAAAACATTTCTGTGTAGATTCTCAAATAGACATTTCCAGCAAAATACCGGCCTATAAGAAATAGCAGTAAGACTGCGTCTAAAACTCAGAGGGAACGTTTCTTTCAAACTGCTCTGCAGTGTGTTCGTTCACCAAAGGTCGTTGAATCTATGTTTGGATTCAGCGAGTTTGAAACACGTTTATTCTAGGAGCTGCATTTCGATATTCCAGAGTGTATGGGAGTAAATGCTGTAAAGAGAAATATCTGTTTCTAAAACCAAAACGGAGCTATCTAACAGAATGGTTGTGAATGTGTGCATTCAACTTAAAGGGTTAATCTGCTCTTCTTAGGCAGCAGTTTAGAAACCCTTTATATGCAAATTCTAAAATCAACATTTGCAGCAAAACACCAGCCTAAAAGAAGTAGCAGTAAGACTGCATCTATAACATAGAAGAAACGTTTTCTTCAAAATGCTCTGCTCTGTGTTCATTCAACTAAGAGTCTTGAGTATATGTTCAGATTCAGCGAGTAAGAAACACGTTTCTTCCAGGAGCTGCATTTGCATATTCCAGAGTGTACTGGAGTATAAGGTTTAAAGTGAAATATCTGGTTCTAAAACAAACACGGAGCCATCTAACAGAATGGTTGTCACTGTGTGCATTCAGCTTATTGAGATAAACTGTTGTTTCTATGCAGCAGTTTAGAAAAGATTTTTGTGCAGATTCTAAAACAGACATTCCCAGCAAAATACCGGCCTCTAAGAAATAGCAATAAGACTGCGTCTAAAACTCAAATAAAACGTTTCTTTCAAACTGCTGTGCTGTGTGTTCGTTCACCTAAGGGAGTTGAATCTATGTTTAGATTCAGCGACTTAGAAACACGTCTATTCTGGGAGCTGCGTTTGGCTATTCCAGAATGAATGGGAGTATATGCTGTAACTAGAAACACAGGCTTCTAAAACCAAAACGGAGCTAGCTAACAGAATGATTGTGAATGAGGGCATTCAACTTAACGAATTAAACTGCTCCACTTATGCAGCAGTTTACAAACCATTTGTATGGGAATTCTAAAACCAACATTTCCAGGAAAACACCAGCCTAAAAGCAATAGCAGTAACAGTGCATCTATAACATGGAAGAAATGTTTTTTTCAAACTCCTCTGCTGCGTGTTCATTCACCTAAGAGACTTCAATATATGCTCAGATTCAGCGAGTTACAAACACGTTTCTTCCAGGAGCTGCGTTTGCATATATCAGAGTGTACTGGGGTACAAGATGTAAAGGGAAATATCTGATTATACGTAGAAACCCGTTTCTTTTAGGAGCTGCGTTTGGATATTCCAGAGTGAATGAGAGTATATGCTGTAAAGAGAAATAACTTCTTCTAAAACCAAAAGGCAGCTATGTAACTGAATGGTTGTCAATGCGTGCATTCACCTTCCAGAGATGAACTCGTGTGTGGATTCAGCAGTCTGCAAACACTTTCTGTGCAGAGTCCCAAAACAGGCGTTTTCAGCCCAATACCGGCATATGGAAGAAACAGCAGTAAGCACAGGGAAATATCTGCTTCTAAATCCAAAACGCAGCTATCTAACAGAACGGTTGTCAATGTGTGCACTCAACTTCCAGAGTTAAACCCGTGTGTGGATTCAGCAGTCTGCAAACACTCTCTGCAGAGTCCCAAAACAGGCGTTTTCAGCCCAATACCGGCATATGGAACAAACAGCAGTAAGCACAGGGAAATATCTGCTTCTAAATCCAAAACGCAGCTATCTAACAGAACGGTTGTCAATGTGTGCACTCAACTTCCAGAGTTAAACCCGTGTGTGGATTCAGCAGTCTGCAGAGACTTTCTCTGCAGAGTCCCAAAACAGGCGTTTTCAGCCCATTACCGGCATATGGAAGAAACAGCAGTAAGCACAGGGAAATATCTGCTTCTAAATCCAAAACGCAGCTATCTAACAGAACGGTTGTCAATGTGTGCACTCAACTTCCAGAGTTAAACCCGTGTGTGGATTCAGCAGTCTGCAGAGACTTTCTCTGCAGAGTCCCAAAACAGGCGTTTTCAGCCCAATACCGGCATTTGGAAGAAACGGCAGTAGGCACAGGGAAATATCTGCTTCTAAATCCAAAACGCAGCTATCTAACAGAACGGTTGTCAATGTGTGCACTCAACTTCCAGAGTTAAACCCGTGTGTGGATTCAGCAGTCTGCAAACACTTTCTCTGCAGAGTCCCAAAACAGGCGTTTTCAGCCCAATACCGGCATTTGGAAGAAATGGCAGTAGGCACAGGGAAATATCTGCTTCTAAATCCAAAACGCAGCTATCTAACAGAACGGTTGTCAATGTGTGCACTCAACTTCCAGAGTTAAACCCGTGTGTGGATTCAGCAGTCTGCAAACACTTTCTGTGCAGAGTCTGAAAACAGGCCTTTCCGGCCCGGTACCGGCATATATAAGAAAGAGCATTAAGACTGCGTCTAAAACTCAGAAGAAACGTTTCTTTCAACCTGCTCGGCCGTGTGTTCTTTGACCTAAGGGAGTTTAATCTATGTTTAGATTCAGCGAGATAGAAACACGTTTATTCTAGGAGCTGTCTTTGGATATTCCGGAATGAATGGGAGTATATGCTGTAAAGAGAAATATCTGTTTCTAAAACCAAAATGGATCTATCTAGCAGAGTGGTTGTGAATGTGTGCCTTTGGCTTAAAGAGGTAAACTGCTCTTCTCATGCAGCACTTTAGAAACCCTTTATATGCAAATTCTCATACAGGCCTTTCCAGCAAAACACCAGCCTAAAGGAAATAGCAGTAAGACTGCATCTTTAACATGGACGAAACTGTTTTCAAACTGCTCTGCTGTGTGTTCATTCATATAAGAGACTTGAATATATGTTCAGATTCAGCTAATTAGCAACACGTTTCTTCCAGGAGCTGTGTTTGCCTATTCCAGAGTATACTGGAGTATAAGATGTAAAGACAAATGTCTCGTTCCAAAAGAAAAACGGATGATCTAATGGAATGGTTGTCAATGTGTGCATTCAACTTACTGAGCTAAACTGCTCTTTGTATGCAGCAGTTTAGAAAACATTTCTGTGTAGATTCTCAAATAGACATTTCCAGCAAAATACCGGCCTATAAGAAATAGCAGTAAGACTGCGTCTAAAACTCAGAGGGAACGTTTCTTTCAAACTGCTCTGCAGTGTGTTCGTTCACCAAAGGTCGTTGAATCTATGTTTGGATTCAGCGAGTTTGAAACACGTTTATTCTAGGAGCTGCATTTCGATATTCCAGAGTGTATGGGAGTAAATGCTGTAAAGAGAAATATCTGTTTCTAAAACCAAAACGGAGCTATCTAACAGAATGGTTGTGAATGTGTGCATTCAACTTAAAGGGTTAATCTGCTCTTCTTAGGCAGCAGTTTAGAAACCCTTTATATGCAAATTCTAAAATCAACATTTGCAGCAAAACACCAGCCTAAAAGAAGTAGCAGTAAGACTGCATCTATAACATAGAAGAAACGTTTTCTTCAAAATGCTCTGCTCTGTGTTCATTCAACTAAGAGTCTTGAGTATATGTTCAGATTCAGCGAGTAAGAAACACGTTTCTTCCAGGAGCTGCATTTGCATATTCCAGAGTGTACTGGAGTATAAGGTTTAAAGTGAAATATCTGGTTCTAAAACAAACACGGAGCCATCTAACAGAATGGTTGTCACTGTGTGCATTCAGCTTATTGAGATAAACTGTTGTTTCTATGCAGCAGTTTAGAAAAGATTTTTGTGCAGATTCTAAAACAGACATTCCCAGCAAAATACCGGCCTCTAAGAAATAGCAATAAGACTGCGTCTAAAACTCAAATAAAACGTTTCTTTCAAACTGCTGTGCTGTGTGTTCGTTCACCTAAGGGAGTTGAATCTATGTTTAGATTCAGCGACTTAGAAACACGTCTATTCTGGGAGCTGCGTTTGGCTATTCCAGAATGAATGGGAGTATATGCTGTAACTAGAAACACAGGCTTCTAAAACCAAAACGGAGCTAGCTAACAGAATGATTGTGAATGAGGGCATTCAACTTAACGAATTAAACTGCTCCACTTATGCAGCAGTTTACAAACCATTTGTATGGAAATTCCAAAACCAACATTTCCAGGAAAACACCAGCCTAAAAGCAATAGCAGTAACAGTGCATCTATAACATGGAAGAAATGTTTTTTTCAAACTCCTCTGCTGCGTGTTCATTCACCTAAGAGACTTCAATATATGCTCAGATTCAGCGAGTTACAAACACGTTTCTTCCAGGAGCTGCGTTTGCATATATCAGAGTGTACTGGGGTACAAGATGTAAAGGGAAATATCTGATTATACGTAGAAACCCGTTTCTTTTAGGAGCTGCGTTTGGATATTCCAGAGTGAATGAGAGTATATGCTGTAAAGAGAAATAACTTCTTCTAAAACCAAAAGGCAGCTATGTAACTGAATGGTTGTCAATGCGTGCATTCACCTTCCAGAGATGAACTCGTGTGTGGATTCAGCAGTCTGCAAACACTTTCTGTGCAGAGTCCCAAAACAGGCGTTTTCAGCCCAATACCGGCATATGGAAGAAACAGCAGTAAGCACAGGGAAATATCTGCTTCTAAATCCAAAACGCAGCTATCTAACAGAACGGTTGTCAATGTGTGCACTCAACTTCCAGAGTTAAACCCGTGTGTGGATTCAGCAGTCTGCAAACACTCTCTGCAGAGTCCCAAAACAGGCGTTTTCAGCCCTATACCGGCATATGGAACAAACAGCAGTAAGCACAGGGAAATATCTGCTTCTAAATCCAAAACGCAGCTATCTAACAGAACGGTTGTCAATGTGTGCACTCAACTTCCAGAGTTAAACCCGTGTGTGGATTCAGCAGTCTGCAGAGACTTTCTCTGCAGAGTCCCAAAACAGGCGTTTTCAGCCCATTACCGGCATATGGAAGAAACAGCAGTAAGCACAAGGAAGTATCTGCTTCTAAATCCAAAACGCAGCTATCTAACAGAACGGTTGTCAATGTGTTCACTCAACTTGCAGAGATAAACCCGTGTGTGGATTCAGCAGTCTGCAGAGACTTCCTCTGCAGAGTCCCAAAACAGGCGTTTTCAGCCCGTTACCGGCATATGGAAGAAACAGCAGTAAGCACAGGGAAATATCTGCTTCTAAATCCAAAACGCAGCTATCTAACAGAACGGTTGTCAATGTGTGCACTCAACTTCCAGAGTTAAACCCGTGTGTGGATTCAGCAGTCTGCAGAGACTTTCTCTGCAGAGTCCCAAGACAGGCGTTTTCAGCCCATTACCGGCATATGGAAGAAACAGCAGTAAGCACAGGGAAATATCTGCTTCTAAATCCAAAACGCAGCTATCTAACAGAACGGTTGTCAATGTGTGCACTCAACTTCCAGAGTTAAACCCGTGTGTGGATTCAGCAGTCTGCAGAGACTTTCTCTGCAGAGTCCCAAGACAGGCGTTTTCAGCCCATTACCGGCATATGGAAGAAACAGCAGTAAGCACAGGGAAATATCTGCTTCTAAATCCAAAACGCAGCTATCTAACAGAACGGTTGTCAATGTGTGCACTCAACTTCCAGAGTTAAACCCGTGTGTGGATTCAGCAGTCTGCAGAGACTTTCTCTGCAGAGTCCCAAGACAGGCGTTTTCAGCCCATTACCGGCATATGGAAGAAACAGCAGTAAGCACAAGGAAATATCTGCTTCTAAATCCAAAACGCAGCTATCTAACAGAACGGTTGTCAATGTGTGCACTCAACTTGCAGAGATAAACCCGTGTGTGGATTCAGCAGTCTGCAGAGACTTTCTCTGCAGAGTCCCAAAACAGGCGTTTTCAGCCCATTACCGGCATATGGAAGAAACAGCAGTAAGCACCGGGAAATATCTGCTTCTAAATCCAAAACGCAGCTATCTAACAGAATGGTTGTCAATGTGTGCACTCAACTTCCGGAGTTAAACCCGTGTGTGGATTCAGCAGTCTGCAGAGACTTTCTCTGCAGAGTCCCAAAACAGGCGTTTTCAGCCCATTACCGGCATATGGAAGAAACAGCAGTAAGCACAGGGAAATATCTGCTTCTAAATCCAAAACGCAGCTATCTAACAGAACGGTTGTCAATGTGTGCACTCAACTTCCAGAGTTAAACCCGTGTGTGGATTCAGCAGTCTGCAGAGACTTTCTCTGCAGAGTCCCAAAACAGGCGTTTTCAGCCCATTACCGGCATATGGAAGAAACAGCAGTAAGCACAAGGAAGTATCTGCTTCTAAATCCAAAACGCAGCTATCTAACAGAACGGTTGTCAATGTGTTCACTCAACTTGCAGAGATAAACCCGTGTGTGGATTCAGCAGTCTGCAGAGACTTCCTCTGCAGAGTCCCAAAACAGGCGTTTTCAGCCCGTTACCGGCATATGGAAGAAACAGCAGTAAGCACAGGGAAATATCTGCTTCTAAATCCAAAACGCAGCTATCTAACAGAACGGTTGTCAATGTGTGCACTCAACTTCCAGAGTTAAACCCGTGTGTGGATTCAGCAGTCTGCAGAGACTTTCTCTGCAGAGTCCCAAGACAGGCGTTTTCAGCCCATTACCGGCATATGGAAGAAACAGCAGTAAGCACAGGGAAATATCTGCTTCTAAATCCAAAACGCAGCTATCTAACAGAACGGTTGTCAATGTGTGCACTCAACTTCCAGAGTTAAACCCGTGTGTGGATTCAGCAGTCTGCAGAGACTTTCTCTGCAGAGTCCCAAGACAGGCGTTTTCAGCCCATTACCGGCATATGGAAGAAACAGCAGTAAGCACAGGGAAATATCTGCTTCTAAATCCAAAACGCAGCTATCTAACAGAACGGTTGTCAATGTGTGCACTCAACTTCCAGAGTTAAACCCGTGTGTGGATTCAGCAGTCTGCAGAGACTTTCTCTGCAGAGTCCCAAGACAGGCGTTTTCAGCCCATTACCGGCATATGGAAGAAACAGCAGTAAGCACAAGGAAATATCTGCTTCTAAATCCAAAACGCAGCTATCTAACAGAACGGTTGTCAATGTGTGCACTCAACTTGCAGAGATAAACCCGTGTGTGGATTCAGCAGTCTGCAGAGACTTTCTCTGCAGAGTCCCAAAACAGGCGTTTTCAGCCCATTACCGGCATATGGAAGAAACAGCAGTAAGCACCGGGAAATATCTGCTTCTAAATCCAAAACGCAGCTATCTAACAGAATGGTTGTCAATGTGTGCACTCAACTTCCAGAGTTAAACCCGTGTGTGGATTCAGCAGTCTGCAGAGACTTTCTCTGCAGAGTCCCAAAACAGGCGTTTTCAGCCCTTTACCGGCATATGGAAGAAACAGCAGTAAGCACAGGGAAATATCTGCTTCTAAATCCAAAACGCAGCTATCTAACAGAACGGTTGTCAATGTGTGCACTCAACTTCCAGAGTTAAACCCGTGTGTGGATTCAGCAGTCTGCAGAGACTTTCTCTGCAGAGTCCCAAAACAGGCGTTTTCAGCCCATTACCGGCATATGGAAGAAACAGCAGTAAGCACAGGGAAATATCTGCTTCTAAATCCAAAACGCAGCTATCTAACAGAACGGTTGTCAATGTGTGCACTCAACTTCCAGAGTTAAACCCGTGTGTGGATTCAGCAGTCTGCAAACACTTTCTCTGCAGAGTCTCAAAACAGGCGTTTTCAGCCCATTACCGGCATATGGAAGAAACAGCAGTAAGCACAGGGAAATATCTGCTTCTAAATCCAAAACGCAGCTATCTAACAGAACGGTTGTCAATGTGTGCACTCAACTTCCAGAGTTAAACCCGTGTGTGGATTCAGCAGTCTGCAGAGACTTTCTCTGCAGAGTCCCAAAACAGGCGTTTTCAGCCCATTACCGGCATATGGAAGAAACAGCAGTAAGCACAGGGAAATATCTGCTTCTAAATCCAAAACGCAGCTATCTAACAGAACGGTTGTCAATGTGTGCACTCAACTTCCAGAGTTAAACCCGTGTGTGGATTCAGCAGTCTGCAGACACTTTCTCTGCAGAGTCCCAAAACAGGCGTTTTCAGCCCGTTACCGGCATATGGAAGAAACAGCAGTAAGCACAGGGAAATATCTGCTTCTAAATCCAAAACGCAGCTATCTAACAGAACGGTTGTCAATGTGTGCACTCAACTTCCAGAGTTAAACCCGTGTGTGGATTCAGCAGTCTGCAGAGACTTTCTCTGCAGAGTCCCAAGACAGGCGTTTTCAGCCCATTACCGGCATATGGAAGAAACAGCAGTAAGCACAGGGAAATATCTGCTTCTAAATCCAAAACGCAGCTATCTAACAGAACGGTTGTCAATGTGTGCACTCAACTTCCAGAGTTAAACCCGTGTGTGGATTCAGCAGTCTGCAGAGACTTTCTCTGCAGAGTCCCAAGACAGGCGTTTTCAGCCCATTACCGGCATATGGAAGAAACAGCAGTAAGCACAGGGAAATATCTGCTTCTAAATCCAAAACGCAGCTATCTAACAGAACGGTTGTCAATGTGTGCACTCAACTTCCAGAGTTAAACCCGTGTGTGGATTCAGCAGTCTGCAGAGACTTTCTCTGCATAGTCCCAAAACAGGCGTTTTCAGCCCATTACCGGCATATGGAAGAAACAGCAGTAAGCACAGGGAAATATCTGCTTCTAAATCCAAAACGCAGCGATCTAACAGAACGGTTGTCAATGTGTGCACTCAACTTCCAGAGTTAAAACCGTGTGTGGATTCAGCAGTCTGCAGAGACTTTCTCTGCAGAGTCCCAAGACAGGCGTTTTCAGCCCATTACCGGCATATGGAAGAAACAGCAGTAAGCACAGGGAAATATCTGCTTCTAAATCCAAAACGCAGCTATCTAACAGAACGGTTGTCAATGTGTGCACTCAACATCCAGAGTTAAACCCGTGTGTGGATTCAGCAGTCTGCAGAGACTTTCTCTGCAGAGTCCCAAGACAGGCGTTTTCAGCCCATTACCGGCATATGGAAGAAACAGCAGTAAGCACAGGGAAATATCTGCTTCTAAATCCAAAACGCAGCTATCTAACAGAACGGTTGTCAATGTGTGCACTCAACTTCCAGAGTTAAACCCGTGTGTGGATTCAGCAGTCTGCAGAGACTTTCTCTGCAGAGTCCCAAAACAGGCGTTTTCAGCCCATTACCGGCATATGGAAGAAACAGCAGTAAGCACAGGGAAATATCTGCTTCTAAATCCAAAACGCAGCTATCTAACAGAACGGTTGTCAATGTGTGCACTCAACTTCCAGAGTTAAACCCGTGTGTGGATTCAGCAGTCTGCAGAGACTTTCTCTGCAGAGTCCCAAAACAGGCGTTTTCAGCCCATTACCGGCATATGGAAGAAACAGCAGTAAGCACAGGGAAATATCTGCTTCTAAATCCAAAACGCAGCTATCTAACAGAACGGTTGTCAATGTGTGCACTCAACTTCCAGAGTTAAACCCGTGTGTGGATTCAGCAGTCTGCAGAGACTTTCTCTGCATAGGCCCAAAACAGGCGTTTTCAGCCCATTACCGGCATAAGGAAGAAACAGCAGTAAGCACAGGGAAATATCTGCTTCTAAATCCAAAACGCAGCTATCTAACAGAACGGTTGTCAATGTGTGCACTCAACTTCCAGAGTTAAACCCGTGTGTGGATTCAGCAGTCTGCAGAGACTTTCTCTGCAGAGTCCCAAGACAGGCGTTTTCAGCCCATTACCGGCATATGGAAGAAACAGCAGTAAGCACAGGGAAATATCTGCTTCTAAATCCAAAACGCAGCTATCTAACAGAACGGTTGTCAATGTGTGCACTCAACTTCCAGAGTTAAACCCGTGTGTGGATTCAGCAGTCTGCAGAGACTTTCTCTGCAGAGTCCCAAAACAGGCGTTTTCAGCCCATTACCGGCATATGGAAGAAACAGCAGTAAGCACAGGGAAATATCTGCTTCTAAATCCAAAACGCAGCTATCTAACAGAACGGTTGTCAATGTGTGCACTCAACTTCCAGAGTTAAACCCGTGTGTGGATTCAGCAGTCTGCAGAGACTTTCTCTGCAGAGTCCCAAGACAGGCGTTTTCAGCCCATTACCGGCATATGGAAGAAACAGCAGTAAGCACAGGGAAATATCTGCTTCTAAATCCAAAACGCAGCTATCTAACAGAACGGTTGTCAATGTGTGCACTCAACTTCCAGAGTTAAACCCGTGTGTGGATTCAGCAGTCTGCAGAGACTTTCTCTGCAGAGTCCCAAGACAGGCGTTTTCAGCCCATTACCGGCATATGGAAGAAACAGCAGTAAGCACAGGGAAATATCTGCTTCTAAATCCAAAACGCAGCTATCTAACAGAACGGTTGTCAATGTGTGCACTCAACTTCCAGAGTTAAACCCGTGTGTGGATTCAGCAGTCTGCAGAGACTTTCTCTGCAGAGTCCCAAAACAGGCGTTTTCAGCCCATTACCGGCATATGGAAGAAACAGCAGTAAGCACAGGGAAATATCTGCTTCTAAATCCAAAACGCAGCTATCTAACAGAACGGTTGTCAATGTGTGCACTCAACTTCCAGAGTTAAACCCGTGTGTGGATTCAGCAGTCTGCAGAGACTTTCTCTGCAGAGTCCCAAAACAGGCGTTTTCAGCCCATTACCGGCATATGGAAGAAACAGCAGTAAGCACAGGGAAATATCTGCTTCTAAATCCAAAACGCAGCTATCTAACAGAACGGTTGTCAATGTGTGCACTCAACTTCCAGAGTTAAACCCGTGTGTGGATTCAGCAGTCTGCAGAGACTTTCTCTGCAGAGTCCCAAGACAGGCGTTTTCAGCCCATTACCGGCATATGGAAGAAACAGCAGTAAGCACAGGGAAATATCTGCTTCTAAATCCAAAACGCAGCTATCTAACAGAACGGTTGTCAATGTGTGCACTCAACTTCCACAGTTAAACCCGTGTGTGGATAGCAGCAGTCTGCAGAGACTTTCTCTGCAGAGTCCCAAAACAGGCGTTTTCAGCCCTTTACCGGCATATGGAAGAAACAGCAGTAAGCACAGGGAAATATCTGCTTCTAAATCCAAAACGCAGCTATCTAACAGAACGGTTGTCAATGTGTGCACTCAACTTCCAGAGTTAAACCCGTGTGTGGATTCAGCAGTCTGCAGAGACTTTCTCTGCAGAGTCCCAAAACAGGCGTTTTCAGCCCATTACCGGCATATGGAAGAAACAGCAGTAAGCACAGGGAAATATCTGCTTCTAAATCCAAAACGCAGCTATCTAACAGAACGGTTGTCAATGTGTGCACTCAAGTTCCAGAGTTAAACCCGTGTGTGGATTCAGCAGTCTGCAGAGACTTTCTCTGCAGAGTCCCAAAACAGGCGTTTTCAGCCCATTACCGGCATATGGAAGAAACAGCAGTAAGCACAGGGAAATATCTGCTTCTAAATCCAAAACGCAGCTATCTAACAGAACGGTTGTCAATGTGTGCACTCAACTTCCAGAGTTAAACCGGTGTGTGGATTCAGCAGTCTGCAGAGACTTTCTCTGCAGAGTCCCAAAACAGGCGTTTTCAGCCCATTACCGGCATATGGAAGAAACAGCAGTAAGCACAGGGAAATATCTGCTTCTAAATCCAAAACGCAGCTATCTAACAGAACGGTTGTCAATGTGTGCACTCAACTTCCAGAGTTAAACCCGTGTGTGGATTCAGCAGTCTGCAGACACTTTCTCTGCAGAGTCCCAAAACAGGCGTTTTCAGCCCATTACCGTCATATGGAAGAAACAGCAGTAAGCACAGGGAAATATCTGCTTCTAAATCCAAAACGCAGCTATCTAACAGAACGGTTGTCAATGTGTGCACTCAACTTCCAGAGTTAAACCCGTGTGTGGATTCAGCAGTCTGCAGAGACTTTCTCTGCAGAGTCCCAAGACAGGCGTTTTCAGCCCATTACCGGCATATGGAAGAAACAGCAGTAAGCACAGGGAAATATCTGCTTCTAAATCCAAAACGCAGCTATCTAACAGAACGGTTGTCAATGTGTGCACTCAACTTCCAGAGTTAAACCCGTGTGTGGATTCAGCAGTCTGCAGAGACTTTCTCTGCAGAGTCCCAAAACAGGCGTATTCAGCCCATTACCGGCATATGGAAGAAACAGCAGTAAGCACAAGGAAATATCTGCTTCTAAATCCAAAACGCAGCTATCTAACAGAACGGTTGTCAATGTGTGCACTCAACTTGCAGAGATAAACCCGTGTGTGGATTCAGCAGTCTGCAGAGACTTTCTCTGCAGAGTCCCAAAACAGGCGTTTTCAGCCCATTACCGGCATATGGAAGAAACAGCAGTAAGCACCGGGAAATATCTGCTTCTAAATCCAAAACGCAGCTATCTAACAGAACGGTTGTCAATGTGTGCACTCAACTTCCAGAGTTAAACCAGTGTGTGGATTCAGCAGTCTGCAGAGACTTTCTCTGCAGAGTCCCAAAACAGGCGTTTTCAGCCCATTACCGGCATATGGAAGAAACAGCAGTAAGCACAGGGAAATATCTGCTTCTAAATCCAAAACGCAGCTATCTAACAGAACGGTTGTCAATGTGTGCACTCAACTTCCAGAGTTAAACCCGTGTGTGGATTCAGCAGTCTGCAGAGACTTTCTCTGCAGAGTCCCAAAACAGGCGTTTTCAGCCCATTACCGGCATATGGAAGAAACAGCAGTAAGCACAGGGAAATATCTGCTTCTAAATCCAAAACGCAGCTATCTAACAGAACGGTTGTCAATGTGTGCACTCAACTTCCAGAGTTAAACCCGTGTGTGGATTCAGCAGTCTGCAGAGACTTTCTCTGCAGAGTCCCAAAACAGGCGTTTTCAGCCCATTACCGGCATATGGAAGAAACAGCAGTAAGCACAGGGAAATATCTGCTTCTAAATCCAAAACGCAGCTATCTAACAGAACGGTTGTCAATGTGTGCACTCAACTTGCAGAGATAAACCCGTGTGTGGATTCAGCAGTCTGCAGAGACTTTCTCTGCAGAGTCCCAAAACAGGCGTTTTCAGCCCATTACCGGCATATGGAAGAAACAGCAGTAAGCACAGGGAAATATCTGCTTCTAAATCCAAAACGCAGCTATCTAACAGAACGGTTGTCAATGTGTGCACTCAACTTCCAGAGTTAAACCCGTGTGTGGATTCAGCAGTCTGCAGACACTTTCTCTGCAGAGTCCCAAAACAGGCGTTTTCAGCCCATTACCGGCATATGGAAGAAACAGCAGTAAGCACAGGGAAATATCTGCTTCTAAATCCAAAACGCAGCTATCTAACAGAACGGTTGTCAATGTGTGCACTCAACTTCCAGAGTTAAACCCGTGTGTGGATTCAGCAGTCTGCAGAGACTTTCTCTGCATAGTCCCAAAACAGGCGTTTTCAGCCCATTACCGGCATATGGAAGAAACAGCAGTAAGCACAGGGAAATATCTGCTTCTAAATCCAAAACGCAGCGATCTAACAGAACGGTTGTCAATGTGTGCACTCAACTTCCAGAGTTAAACCCGTGTGTGGATTCAGCAGTCTGCAGAGACTTTCTCTGCAGAGTCCCAAGACAGGCGTTTTCAGCCCATTACCGGCATATGGAAGAAACAGCAGTAAGCACAGGGAAATATCTGCTTCTAAATCCAAAACGCAGCTATCTAACAGAACGGTTGTCAATGTGTGCACTCAACTTCCAGAGTTAAACCCGTGTGTGGATTCAGCAGTCTGCAGAGACTTTCTCTGCAGAGTCCCAAAACAGGCGTTTTCAGCCCATTACCGGCATATGGAAGAAACAGCAGTAAGCACAAGGAAATATCTGCTTCTAAATCCAAAACGCAGCTATCTAACAGAACGGTTGTCAATGTGTGCACTCAACTTGCAGAGATAAACCCGTGTGTGGATTCAGCAGTCTGCAGAGACTTTCTCTGCAGAGTCCCAAAACAGGCGTTTTCAGCCCATTACCGGCATATGGAAGAAACAGCAGTAAGCACAGGGAAATATCTGCTTCTAAATCCAAAACGCAGCTATCTAACAGAACGGTTGTCAATGTGTGCACTCAACTTCCAGAGTTAAACCCGTGTGTGGATTCAGCAGTCTGCAGAGACTTTCTCTGCAGAGTCCCAAAACAGGCGTTTTCAGCCCATTACCGGCATATGGAAGAAACAGCAGTAAGCACAGGGAAATATCTGCTTCTAAATCCAAAACGCAGCTATCTAACAGAACGGTTGTCAATGTGTGCACTCAACTTCCAGAGTTAAACCCGTGTGTGGATTCAGCAGTCTGCAGAGACTTTCTCTGCAGAGTCCCAAGACAGGCGTTTTCAGCCCATTACCGGCATATGGAAGAAACAGCAGTAAGCACAGGGAAATATCTGCTTCTAAATCCAAAACGCAGCTATCTAACAGAACGGTTGTCAATGTGTGCACTCAACTTCCAGAGTTAAACCCGTGTGTGGATTCAGCAGTCTGCAGAGACTTTCTCTGCAGAGTCCCAAAACAGGCGTTTTCAGCCCATTACCGGCATATGGAAGAAACAGCAGTAAGCACAAGGAAATATCTGCTTCTAAATCCGAAACGCAGCTATCTAACAGAACGGTTGTCAATGTGTGCACTCAACTTGCAGAGATAAACCCGTGTGTGGATTCAGCAGTCTGCAGAGACTTTCTCTGCAGAGTCCCAAAACAGGCGTTTTCAGCCCATTACCGGCATATGGAAGAAACAGCAGTAAGCACCGGGAAATATCTGCTTCTAAATCCAAAACGCAGCTATCTAACAGAACGGTTGTCAATGTGTGCACTCAACTTCCAGAGTTAAACCCGTGTGTGGATTCAGCAGTCTGCAGAGACTTTCTCTGCAGAGTCCCAAAACAGGCGTTTTCAGCCCATTACCGGCATATGGAAGAAACAGCAGTAAGCACAGGGAAATATCTGCTTCTAAATCCAAAACGCAGCTATCTAACAGAACGGTTGTCAATGTGTGCACTCAACTTCCAGAGTTAAACCCGTGTGTGGATTCAGCAGTCTGCAGACACTTTCTCTGCAGAGTCCCAAAACAGGCGTTTTCAGCCCATTACCGGCATATGGAAGAAACAGCAGTAAGCACAGGGAAATATCTGCTTCTAAATCCAAAACGCAGCTATCTAACAGAACGGTTGTCAATGTGTGCACTCAACTTCCAGAGTTAAACCCGTGTGTGGATTCAGCAGTCTGCAGAGACTTTCTCTGCAGAGTCCCAAGACAGGCGTTTTCAGCCCATTACCGGCATATGGAAGAAACAGCAGTAAGCACAGGGAAATATCTGCTTCTAAATCCAAAACGCAGCTATCTAACAGAACGGTTGTCAATGTGTGCACTCAACTTCCAGAGTTAAACCCGTGTGTGGATTCAGCAGTCTGCAGAGACTTTCTCTGCAGAGTCCCAAAACAGGCGTTTTCAGTCCATTACCGGCATATGGAAGAAACAGCAGTAAGCACAAGGAAATATCTGCTTCTAAATCCAAAACGCAGCTATCTAACAGAACGGTTGTCAATGTGTGCACTCAACTTGCAGAGATAAACCCGTGTGTGGATTCAGCAGTCTGCAGAGACTTTCTCTGCAGAGTCCCAAAACAGGCGTTTTCAGCCCATTACCGGCATATGGAAGAAACAGCAGTAAGCACCGGGAAATATCTGCTTCTAAATCCAAAACGCAGCTATCTAACAGAACGGTTGTCAATGTGTGCACTCAACTTCCAGAGTTAAACCCGTGTGTGGATTCAGCAGTCTGCAGAGACTTTCTCTGCAGAGTCCCAAAACAGGCGTTTTCAGCCCATTACCGGCATATGGAAGAAACAGCAGTAAGCACAGGGAAATATCTGCTTCTAAATCCAAAACGCAGCTATCTAACAGAACGGTTGTCAATGTGTGCACTCAACTTCCAGAGTTAAACCCGTGTGTGGATTCAGCAGTCTGCAAACACTTTCTCTGCAGAGTCCCAAAACAGGCGTTTTCAGCCCATTACCGGCATATGGAGGAAACAGCAGTAAGCACAGGGAAATATCTGCTTCTAAATCCAAAACGCAGCTATCTAACAGAACGGTTGTCAATGTGTGCACTCAACTTCCAGAGTTAAACCCGTGTGTGGATTCAGCAGTCTGCAGAGACTTTCTCTGCAGAGTCCCAAAACAGGCGTTTTCAGCCCATTACCGGCATATGGAAGAAACAGCAGTAAGCACAGGGAAATATCTGCTTCTAAATCCAAAACGCAGCTATCTAACAGAACGGTTGTCAATGTGTGCACTCAACTTCCAGAGTTAAACCCGTGTGTGGATTCAGCAGTCTGCAGACACTTTCTCTGCAGAGTCCCAAAACAGGCGTTTTCAGCCCATTACCGGCATATGGAAGAAACAGCAGTAAGCACAGGGAAATATCTGCTTCTAAATCCAAAACGCAGCTATCTAACAGAACGGTTGTCAATGTGTGCACTCAACTTCCAGAGTTAAACCCGTGTGTGGATTCAGCAGTCTGCAGAGACTTTCTCTGCATAGTCCCAAAACAGGCGTTTTCAGCCCATTACCGGCATATGGAAGAAACAGCAGTAAGCACAGGGAAATATCTGCTTCTAAATCCAAAACGCAGCGATCTAACAGAACGGTTGTCAATGTGTGCACTCAACTTCCAGAGTTAAACCCGTGTGTGGATTCAGCAGTCTGCAGAGACTTTCTCTGCAGAGTCCCAAGACAGGCGTTTTCAGCCCATTACCGGCATATGGAAGAAACAGCAGTAAGCACAGGGAAATATCTGCTTCTAAATCCAAAACGCAGCTATCTAACAGAACGGTTGTCAATGTGTGCACTCAACTTCCAGAGTTAAACCCGTGTGTGGATTCAGCAGTCTGCAGAGACTTTCTCTGCAGAGTCCCAAAACAGGCGTTTTCAGCCCATTACCGGCATATGGAAGAAACAGCAGTAAGCACAGGGAAATATCTGCTTCTAAATCCAAAACGCAGCTATCTAACAGAACGGTTGTCAATGTGTGCACTCAACTTCCAGAGTTAAACCCGTGTGTGGATTCAGCAGTCTGCAGAGGCTTTCTCTGCAGAGTCCCAAAACAGGCGTTTTCAGCCCATTACCGGCATATGGAAGAAACAGCAGTAAGCACAGGGAAATATCTGCTTCTAAATCCAAAACGCAGCTATCTAACAGAACGGTTGTCAATGTGTGCACTCAACTTCCAGAGTTAAACCCGTGTGTGGATTCAGCAGTCTGCAGAGACTTTCTCTGCAGAGTCCCAAGACAGGCGTTTTCAGCCCATTACCGGCATATGGAAGAAACAGCAGTAAGCACAGGGAAATATCTGCTTCTAAATCCAAAACGCAGCTATCTAACAGAACGGTTGTCAATGTGTGCACTCAACTTCCAGAGTTAAACCCGTGTGTGGATTCAGCAGTCTGCAGAGACTTTCTCTGCAGAGTCCCAAAACAGGCGTTTTCAGCCCATTACCGGCATATGGAAGAAACAGCAGTAAGCACAAGGAAATATCTGCTTCTAAATCCAAAACGCAGCTATCTAACAGAACGGTTGTCAATGTGTGCACTCAACTTGCAGAGATAAACCCGTGTGTGGATTCAGCAGTCTGCAGAGACTTTCTCTGCAGAGTCCCAAAACAGGCGTTTTCAGCCCATTACCGGCATATGGAAGAAACAGCAGTAAGCACCGGGAAATATCTGCTTCTAAATCCAAAACGCAGCTATCTAACAGAACGGTTGTCAATGTGTGCACTCAACTTCCAGAGTTAAACCCGTGTGTGGATTCAGCAGTCTGCAGAGACTTTCTCTGCAGAGTCCCAAAACAGGCGTTTTCAGCCCATTACCGGCATATGGAAGAAACAGCAGTAAGCACAGGGAAATATCTGCTTCTAAATCCAAAACGCAGCTATCTAACAGAACGGTTGTCAATGTGTGCACTCAACTTCCAGAGTTAAACCCGTGTGTGGATTCAGCAGTCTGCAGACACTTTCTCTGCAGAGTCCCAAAACAGGCGTTTTCAGCCCATTACCGGCATATGGAAGAAACAGCAGTAAGCACAGGGAAATATCTGCTTCTAAATCCAAAACGCAGCTATCTAACAGAACGGTTGTCAATGTGTGCACTCAACTTCCAGAGTTAAACCCGTGTGTGGATTCAGCAGTCTGCAGAGACTTTCTCTGCAGAGTCCCAAGACAGGCGTTTTCAGCCCATTACCGGCATATGGAAGAAACAGCAGTAAGCACAGGGAAATATATGCTTCTAAATCCAAAACGCAGCTATCTAACAGAACGGTTGTCAATGTGTGCACTCAACTTCCAGAGTTAAAACCCGTGTGTGGATTCAGCAGTCTGCAGAGACTTTCTCTGCAGAGTCCCAAAACAGGCGTTTTCAGTCCATTACCGGCATATGGAAGAAACAGCAGTAAGCACAAGGAAATATCTGCTTCTAAATCCAAAACGCAGCTATCTAACAGAACGGTTGTCAATGTGTTCACTCAACTTGCAGAGATAAACCCGTGTGTGGATTCAGCAGTCTGCAGAGACTTTCTCTGCAGAGTCCCAAAACAGGCGTTTTCAGCCCATTACCGGCATATGGAAGAAACAGCAGTAAGCACAGGGAAATATCTGCTTCTAAATCCAAAACGCAGCTATCTAACAGAACGGTTGTCAATGTGTGCACTCAACTTCCAGAGTTAAACCCGTGTGTGGATTCAGCAGTCTGCAGAGACTTTCTCTGCAGAGTCCCAAGACAAGGCGTTTTCAGCCCATTACCGGCATATGGAAGAAACAGCAGTAAGCACAAGGAAATATCTGCTTCTAAATCCAAAACGCAGCTATCTAACAGAACGGTTGTCAATGTGTGCACTCAACTTGCAGAGATAAACCCGTGTGTGGATTCAGCAGTCTGCAGAGACTTTCTCTGCAGAGTCCCAAAACAGGCGTTTTCAGCCCATTACCGGCATATGGAAGAAACAGCAGTAAGCACCCGGGAAATATCTGCTTCTAAATCCAAAACGCAGCTATCTAACAGAACGGTTGTCAATGTGTGCACTCAACTTCCAGAGTTAAACCCGTGTGTGGATTCTGCAGTCTGCAGAGACTTTCTCTGCAGAGTCCCAAAACAGGCGTTTTCAGCCCATTACCGGCATATGGAAGAAACAGCAGTAAGCACAGGGAAATATCTGCTTCTAAATCCAAAACGCAGCTATCTAACAGAACGGTTGTCAATGTGTGCACTCAACTTCCAGAGTTAAACCCGTGTGTGGATTCAGCAGTCTGCAGACACTTTCTCTGCAGAGTCCCAAAACAGGCGTTTTCAGCCCATTACCGGCATATGGAAGAAACAGCAGTAAGCACAGGGAAATATCTGCTTCTAAATCCAAAACGCAGCTATCTAACAGAACGGTTGTCAATGTGTGCACTCAACTTCCAGAGTTAAACCCGTGTGTGGATTCAGCAGTCTGCAGAGACTTTCTCTGCAGAGTCCCAAAACAGGTGTTTTCAGCCCATTACCGGCATATGGAAGAAACAGCAGTAAGCACAGGGAAATATCTGCTTCTAAATCCAAAACGCAGCTATCTAACAGAACGGTTGTCAATGTGTGCACTCAACTTCCAGGGTTAAACCCGTGTGTGGATTCAGCAGTCTGCAGAGACTTTCTCTGCAGAGTCCCAAAACAGGCGTTTTCAGCCCATTACCGGCATATGGAAGAAACAGCAGTAAGCACAGGGAAATATCTGCTTCTAAATCCAAAACGCAGCTATCTAACAGAACGGTTGTCAATGTGTGCACTCAACTTCCAGAGTTAAACCCGTGTGTGGATTCAGCAGTCTGCAGACACTTTCTCTGCAGAGTCCCAAAACAGGCGTTTTCAGCCCATTACCGGCATATGGAAGAAACAGCAGTAAGCACAGGGAAATATCTGCTTCTAAATCCAAAACGCAGCTATCTAACAGAACGGTTGTCAATGTGTGCACTCAACTTCCAGAGTTAAACCCGTGTGTGGATTCAGCAGTCTGCAGAGACTTTCTCTGCAGAGTCCCAAAACAGGCGTTTTCAGCCCATTAACCGGCATATGGAAGAAACAGCAGTAAGCACAGGGAAATATCTGCTTCTAAATCCAAAACGCAGCTATCTAACAGAACGGTTGTCAATGTGTGCACTCAACTTCCAGAGTTAAACCCGTGTGTGGATTCAGCAGTCTGCAGAGACTTTCTCTGCAGAGACCCAAAACAGGCGTTTTCACCCATTACCGGCATATGGAAGAAACAGCAGTAAGCACAGGGAAATATCTGCTTCTAAATCCAAAACGCAGCTATCTAACAGAACGGTTGTCAATGTGTGCACTCAACTTCCAGAGTTAAACCCGTGTGTGGATTCAGCAGTCTGCAGAGACTTTCTCTGCAGAGTCCCAAAACAGGCGTTTTCAGCCCATTACCGGCATATGGAAGAAACAGCAGTAAGCACAGGGAAATATCTGCTTCTAAATCCAAAACGCAGCTATCTAACAGAACGGTTGTCAATGTGTGCACTCAACTTCCAGAGTTAAACCCGTGTGTGGATTCAGCAGTCTGCAGAGACTTTCTCTGCATAGTCCCAAAAACAGGCGTTTTCAGCCCATTACCGGCATATGGAAGAAACAGCAGTAAGCACAGGGAAATATCTGCTTCTAAATCCAAAACGCAGCGATCTAACAGAACGGTTGTCAATGTGTGCACTCAACTTCCAGAGTTAAACCCGTGTATGGATTCAGCAGTCTGCAGAGACTTTCTCTGCAGAGTCCCAAGACAGGCGTTTTCAGCCCATTACCGGCATATGGAAGAAACAGCAGTAAGCACAGGGAAATATCTGCTTCTAAATCCAAAACGCAGCTATCTAACAGAACGGTTGTCAATGTGTGCACTCAACTTCCAGAGTTAAACCCGTGTGTGGATTCAGCAGTCTGCAGAGACTTTCTCTGCAGAGTCCCAAAACAGGCGTTTTCAGCCCATTACCGGCATATGGAAGAAACAGCAGTAAGCACAAGGAAATATCTGCTTCTAAATCCAAAACGCAGCTATCTAACAGAACGGTTGTCAATGTGTGCACTCAACTTGCAGAGATAAACCCGTGTGTGGATTCAGCAGTCTGCAGAGACTTTCTCTGCAGAGTCCCAAAACAGGCGTTTTCAGCCCATTACCGGCATATGGAAGAAACAGCAGTAAGCACAGGGAAATATCTGCTTCTAAATCCAAAACGCAGCTATCTAACAGAACGGTTGTCAATGTGTGCACTCAACTTCCAGAGTTAAACCGTGTGTGGATTCAGCAGTCTGCAGAGACTTTCTCTGCAGAGTCCCAAGACAGGCGTTTTCAGCCCATTACCGGCATATGGAAGAAACAGCAGTAAGCACAGGGAAATATCTGCTTCTAAATCCAAAACGCAGCTATCTAACAGAACGGTTGTCAATGTGTGCACTCAACTTCCAGAGTTAAACCCGTGTGTGGATTCAGCAGTCTGCAGAGACTTTCTCTGCAGAGTCCCAAAACAGGCGTTTTCAGCCCATTACCGGCATATGGAAGAAACAGCAGTAAGCACAGGGAAATATCTGCTTCTAAATCCAAAACGCAGCTATCTAACAGAACGGTTGTCAATGTGTGCACTCAACTTCCAGAGTTAAACCCGTGTGTGGATTCAGCAGTCTGCAGAGACTTTCTCTGCAGAGACCCAAAACAGGCGTTTTCAGCCCATTACCGGCATATGGAAGAAACAGCAGTAAGCACAGGGAAATATCTGCTTCTAAATCCAAAACGCAGCTATCTAACAGAACGGTTGTCAATGTGTGCACTCAACTTCCAGAGTTAAACCCGTGTGTGGATTCAGCAGTCTGCAGAGACTTTCTCTGCAGAGTCCCAAAACAGGCGTTTTCAGCCCATTACCGGCATATGGAAGAAACAGCAGTAAGCACAGGGAAATATCTGCTTCTAAATCCAAAACGCAGCTATCTAACAGAACGGTTGTCAATGTGTGCACTCAACTTCCAGAGTTAAACCCGTGTGTGGATTCAGCAGTCTGCAGAGACTTTCTCTGCAGAGTCCCAAGACAGGCGTTTTCAGCCCATTACCGGCATATGGAAGAAACAGCAGTAAGCACAGGGAAATATCTGCTTCTAAATCCAAAACGCAGCTATCTAACAGAACGGTTGTCAATGTGTGCACTCAACTTCCAGAGTTAAACCCGTGTGTGGATTCAGCAGTCTGCAGAGACTTTCTCTGCAGAGTCCCAAAACAGGCGTTTTCAGCCCATTACCGGCATATGGAAGAAACAGCAGTAAGCACAGGGAAATATCTGCTTCTAAATCCAAAACGCAGCTATCTAACAGAACGGTTGTCAATGTGTGCACTCAACTTCCAGAGTTAAACCCGTGTGTGGATTCAGCAGTCTGCAGAGACTTTCTCTGCATAGTCCCAAAACAGGCGTTTTCAGCCCATTACCGGCATATGGAAGAAACAGCAGTAAGCACAGGGAAATATCTGCTTCTAAATCCAAAACGCAGCGATCTAACAGAACGGTTGTCAATGTGTGCACTCAACTTCCAGAGTTAAACCCGTGTATGGATTCAGCAGTCTGCAGAGACTTTCTCTGCAGAGTCCCAAGACAGGCGTTTTCAGCCCATTACCGGCATATGGAAGAAACAGCAGTAAGCACAGGGAAATATCTGCTTCTAAATCCAAAACGCAGCTATCTAACAGAACGGTTGTCAATGTGTGCACTCAACTTCCAGAGTTAAACCCGTGTGTGGATAGCAGCAGTCTGCAGAGACTTTCTCTGCAGAGTCCCAAAACAGGCGTTTTCAGCCCTTTACCGGCATATGGAAGAAACAGCAGTAAGCACAGGGAAATATCTGCTTCTAAATCCAAAACGCAGCTATCTAACAGAACGGTTGTCAATGTGTGCACTCAACTTCCAGAGTTAAACCCGTGTGTGGATTCAGCAGTCTGCAGAGACTTTCTCTGCAGAGTCCCAAAACAGGCGTTTTCAGCCCATTACCGGCATATGGAAGAAACAGCAGTAAGCACAGGGAAATATCTGCTTCTAAATCCAAAACGCAGCTATCTAACAGAACGGTTGTCAATGTGTGCACTCAAGTTCCAGAGTTAAACCCGTGTGTGGATTCAGCAGTCTGCAGAGACTTTCTCTGCAGAGTCCCAAAACAGGCGTTTTCAGCCCATTACCGGCATATGGAAGAAACAGCAGTAAGCACAGGGAAATATCTGCTTCTAAATCCAAAACGCAGCTATCTAACAGAACGGTTGTCAATGTGTGCACTCAACTTCCAGAGTTAAACCGGTGTGTGGATTCAGCAGTCTGCAGAGACTTTCTCTGCAGAGTCCCAAAACAGGCGTTTTCAGCCCATTACCGGCATATGGAAGAAACAGCAGTAAGCACAGGGAAATATCTGCTTCTAAATCCAAAACGCAGCTATCTAACAGAACGGTTGTCAATGTATGCACTCAACTTCCAGAGTTAAACCCGTGTGTGGATTCAGCAGTCTGCAGAGACTTTCTCTGCAGAGTCCCAAAACAGGCGTTTTCAGCCCATTACCGGCATATGGAAGAAACAGCAGTAAGCACAGGGAAATATCTGCTTCTAAATCCAAAACGCAGCTATCTAACAGAACGGTTGTCAATGTGTGCACTCAACTTCCAGAGTTAAACCCGTGTGTGGATTCAGCAGTCTGCAAACACTTTCTCTGCAGAGTCCCAAAACAGGCGTTTTCAGCCCATTACCGGCATATGGAAGAAACAGCAGTAAGCACAGGGAAATATCTGCTTCTAAATCCAAAACGCAGCTATCTAACAGAACGGTTGTCAATGTGTGCACTCAACTTCCAGAGTTAAGCCCGTGTGTGGATTCAGCAGTCTGCAGAGACTTTCTCTGCATAGTCCCAAAACAGGCGTTTTCAGCCCATTACCGGCATATGGAAGAAACAGCAGTAAGCACAGGGAAATATCTGCTTCTAAATCCAAAACGCAGCTATCTAACAGAACGGTTGTCAATGTGTGCACTCAACTTCCAGAGTTAAACCCGTGTGTGGATTCAGCAGTCTGCAGAGACTTTCTCTGCAGAGTCCCAAAACAGGCGTTTTCAGCCCATTACCGGCATATGGAAGAAACAGCAGTAAGCACAGGGAAATATCTGCTTCTAAATCCAAAACGCAGCTATCTAACAAAACGGTTGTCAATGTGTGCACTCAACTTCCAGAGTTAAACCCGTGTGTGGATTCAGCAGTCTGCAGAGACTTTCTCTGCAGAGTCCCAAGACAGGCGTTTTCAGCCCATTACCGGCATATGGAAGAAACAGCAGTAAGCACAGGGAAATATCTGCTTCTAAATCCAAAACGCAGCTATCTAACAGAACGGTTGTCAATGTGTGCACTCAACTTCCAGAGTTAAACCCGTGTGTGGATTCAGCAGTCTGCAGAGACTTTCTCTGCAGAGTCCCAAAACAGGCGTTTTCAGCCCATTACCGGCATATGGAAGAAACAGCAGTAAGCACAAGGAAATATCTGCTTCTAAATCCAAAACGCAGCTATCTAACAGAACGGTTGTCAATGTGTGCACTCAACTTGCAGAGATAAACCCGTGTGTGGATTCAGCAGTCTGCAGAGACTTTCTCTGCAGAGTCCCAAAACAGGCGTTTTCAGCCCATTACCGGCATATGGAAGAAACAGCAGTAAGCACCGGGAAATATCTGCTTCTAAATCCAAAACGCAGCTATCTAACAGAACGGTTGTCAATGTGTGCACTCAACTTCCAGAGTTAAACCCGTGTGTGGATTCAGCAATCTGCAGAGACTTTCTCTGCAGAGTCCCAAAACAGGCGTTTTCAGCCCATTACCGGCATATGGAAGAAACAGCAGTAAGCACAGGGAAATATCTGCTTCTAAATCCAAAACGCAGCTATCTAACAGAACGGTTGTCAATGTGTGCACTCAACTTCCAGAGTTAAACCCGTGTGTGGATTCAGCAGTCTGCAGAGACTTTCTCTGCAGAGTCCCAAAACAGGCGTTTTCAGCCCATTACCGGCATATGGAAGAAACAGCAGTAAGCACAGGGAAATATCTGCTTCTAAATCCAAAACGCAGCTATCTAACAGAACGGTTGTCAATGTGTGCACTCAACTTCCAGAGTTAAACCCGTGTGTGGATTCAGCAGTCTGCAGAGACTTTCTCTGCAGAGTCCCAAAACAGGCGTTTTCAGCCCATTACCGGCATATGGAAGAAACAGCAGTAAGCACAGGGAAATATCTGCTTCTAAATCCAAAACGCAGCTATCTAACAGAACGGTTGTCAATGTGTGCACTCAACTTCCAGAGTTAAACCCGTGTGTGGATTCAGCAGTCTGCAGAGACTTTCTCTGCAGAGTCCCAAGACAGGCGTTTTCAGCCCATTACCGGCATATGGAAGAAACAGCAGTAAGCACAGGGAAATATCTGCTTCTAAATCCAAAACGCAGCTATCTAACAGAACGGTTGTCAATGTGTGCACTCAACATCCAGAGTTAAACCCGTGTGTGGATTCAGCAGTCTGCAGAGACTTTCTCTGCAGAGTCCCAAAACAGGCGTTTTCAGCCCATTACCGGCATATGGAAGAAACAGCAGTAAGCACAGGGAAATATCTGCTTCTAAATCCAAAACGCAGCTATCTAACAGAACGGTTGTCAATGTGTGCACTCAACTTCCAGAGTTAAACCCGTGTGTGGATTCAGCAGTCTGCAGAGACTTTCTCTGCAGAGTCCCAAAACAGGCGTTTTCAGCCCATTACCGGCATATGGAAGAAACAGCAGTAAGCACAGGGAAATATCTGCTTCTAAATCCAAAACGCAGCTATCTAACAGAACGGTTGTCAATGTGTGCACTCAACTTCCAGAGTTAAACCCGTGTGTGGATTCAGCAGTCTGCAGAGACTTTCTCTGCAGAGTCCCAAGACAGGCGTTTTCAGCCCATTACCGGCATATGGAAGAAACAGCAGTAAGCACAGGGAAATATCTGCTTCTAAATCCAAAACGCAGCTATCTAACAGAACGGTTGTCAATGTGTGCACTCAACTTCCAGAGTTAAACCCGTGTGTGGATTCAGCAGTCTGCAGAGACTTTCTCTGCAGAGTCCCAAAACAGGCGTTTTCAGCCCATTACCGGCATATGGAAGAAACAGCAGTAAGCACAGGGAAATATCTGCTTCTAAATCCAAAACGCAGCTATCTAACAGAACGGTTGTCAATGTGTGCACTCAACTTCCAGAGTTAAACCCGTGTGTGGATTCAGCAGTCTGCAGAGACTTTCTCTGCAGAGTCCCAAGACAGGCGTTTTCAGCCCATTACCGGCATATGGAAGAAACAGCAGTAAGCACAGGGAAATATCTGCTTCTAAATCCAAAACGCAGCTATCTAACAGAACGGTTGTCAATGTGTGCACTCAACTTCCAGAGTTAAACCCGTGTGTGGATAGCAGCAGTCTGCAGAGACTTTCTCTGCAGAGTCCCAAAACAGGCGTTTTCAGCACTTTACCGGCATATGGAAGAAACAGCAGTAAGCACAGGGAAATATCTGCTTCTAAATCCAAAACGCAGCTATCTAACAGAACGGTTGTCAATGTGTGCACTCAACTTCCAGAGTTAAACCCGTGTGTGGATTCAGCAGTCTGCAGAGACTTTCTCTGCAGAGTCCCAAAACAGGCGTTTTCAGCCCATTACCGGCATATGGAAGAAACAGCAGTAAGCACAGGGAAATATCTGCTTCTAAATCCAAAACGCAGCTATCTAACAGAACGGTTGTCAATGTGTGCACTCAAGTTCCAGAGTTAAACCCGTGTGTGGATTCAGCAGTCTGCAGAGACTTTCTCTGCAGAGTCCCAAAACAGGCGTTTTCAGCCCATTACCGGCATATGGAAGAAACAGCAGTAAGCACAGGGAAATATCTGCTTCTAAATCCAAAACGCAGCTATCTAACAGAACGGTTGTCAATGTGTGCACTCAACTTCCAGAGTTAAACCGGTGTGTGGATTCAGCAGTCTGCAGAGACTTTCTCTGCAGAGTCCCAAAACAGGCGTTTTCAGCCCATTACCGGCATATGGAAGAAACAGCAGTAAGCACAGGGAAATATCTGCTTCTAAATCCAAAACGCAGCTATCTAACAGAACGGTTGTCAATGTGTGCACTCAACTTCCAGAGTTAAACCCGTGTGTGGATTCAGCAGTCTGCAGAGACTTTCTCTGCAGAGTCCCAAAACAGGCGTTTTCAGCCCATTACCGGCATATGGAAGAAACAGCAGTAAGCACAGGGAAATATCTGCTTCTAAATCCAAAACGCAGCTATCTAACAGAACGGTTGTCAATGTGTGCACTCAACTTCCAGAGTTAAACCCGTGTGTGGATTCAGCAGTCTGCAAACACTTTCTCTGCAGAGTCCCAAAACAGGCGTTTTCAGCCCATTACCGGCATATGGAAGAAACAGCAGTAAGCACAGGGAAATATCTGCTTCTAAATCCAAAACGCAGCTATCTAACAGAACGGTTGTCAATGTGTGCACTCAACTTCCAGAGTTAAACCCGTGTGTGGATTCAGCAGTCTGCAGAGACTTTCTCTGCAGAGTCCCAAAACAGGCGTTTTCACCCCATTACCGGCATAAGGAAGAAACAGCAGTAAGCACAGGGAAATATCTGCTTCTAAATCCAAAACGCAGCTATCTAACAGAACGGTTGTCAATGTGTGCACTCAACTTCCAGAGTTAAACCCGTGTGTGGATTCAGCAGTCTGCAGAGACTTTCTCTGCAGAGTCCCAAAACAGGCGTTTTCAGCCCATTACCGGCATATGGAAGAAACAGCAGTAAGCACAGGGAAATATCTGCTTCTAAATCCAAAACGCAGCTATCTAACAGAACGGTTGTCAATGTGTGCACTCAACTTCCAGAGTTAAACCCGTGTGTGGATTCAGCAGTCTGCAGAGACTTTCTCTGCAGAGTCCCAAGACAGGCGTTTTCAGCCCATTACCGGCATATGGAAGAAACAGCAGTAAGCACAGGGAAATATCTGCTTCTAAATCCAAAACGCAGCGATCTAACAGAACGGTTGTCAATGTGTGCACTCAACTTCCAGAGTTAAACCCGTGTGTGGATTCAGCAGTCTGCAGAGACTTTCTCTGCAGAGTCCCAAGACAGGCGTTTTCAGCCCATTACCGGCATATGGAAGAAACAGCAGTAAGCACAGGGAAATATCTGCTTCTAAATCCAAAACGCAGCTATCTAACAGAACGGTTGTCAATGTGTGCACTCAACATCCAGAGTTAAACCCGTGTGTGGATTCAGCAGTCTGCAGAGACTTTCTCTGCAGAGTCCCAAAACAGGCGTTTTCAGCCCATTACCGGCATATGGAAGAAACAGCAGTAAGCACAGGGAAATATCTGCTTCTAAATCCAAAACGCAGCTATCTAACAGAACGGTTGTCAATGTGTGCACTCAACTTCCAGAGTTAAACCCGTGTGTGGATTCAGCAGTCTGCAGAGACTTTCTCTGCAGAGTCCCAAAACAGGCGTTTTCAGCCCATTACCGGCATATGGAAGAAACAGCAGTAAGCACAAGGAAATATCTGCTTCTAAATCCAAAACGCAGCTATCTAACAGAACGGTTGTCAATGTGTGCACTCAACTTGCAGAGATAAACCCGTGTGTGGATTCAGCAGTCTGCAGAGACTTTCTCTGCAGAGTCCCAAAACAGGCGTTTTCAGCCCATTACCGGCATATGGAAGAAACAGCAGTAAGCACCGGGAAATATCTGCTTCTAAATCCAAAACGCAGCTATCTAACAGAACGGTTGTCAATGTGTGCACTCAACTTCCAGAGTTAAACCCGTGTGTGGATTCAGCAGTCTGCAGAGACTTTCTCTGCAGAGTCCCAAAACAGGCGTTTTCAGCCCATTACCGGCATATGGAAGAAACAGCAGTAAGCACAGGGAAATATCTGCTTCTAAATCCAAAACGCAGCTATCTAACAGAACGGTTGTCAATGTGTGCACTCAACTTCCAGAGTTAAACCCGTGTGTGGATTCAGCAGTCTGCAGAGACTTTCTCTGCAGAGTCCCAAAACAGGCGTTTTCAGCCCATTACCGGCATATGGAAGAAACAGCAGTAAGCACAGGGAAATATCTGCTTCTAAATCCAAAACGCAGCTATCTAACAGAACGGTTGTCAATGTGTGCACTCAACTTCCAGAGTTAAACCCGTGTGTGGATTCAGCAGTCTGCAGAGACTTTCTCTGCAGAGTCCCAAGACAGGCGTTTTCAGCCCATTACCGGCATATGGAAGAAACAGCAGTAAGCCCAGGGAAATATCTGCTTCTAAATCCAAAACGCAGCTATCTAACAGAACGGTTGTCAATGTGTGCACTCAACTTCCAGAGTTAAACCCGTGTGTGGATTCAGCAGTCTGCAGAGACTTTCTCTGCAGAGTCCCAAAACAGGCGTTTTCAGCCCATTACCGGCATATGGAAGAAACAGCAGTAAGCACAAGGAAATATCTGCTTCTAAATCCAAAACGCAGCTATCTAACAGAACGGTTGTCAATGTGTTCACTCAACTTGCAGAGATAAACCCGTGTGTGGATTCAGCAGTCTGCAGAGACTTTCTCTGCAGAGTCCCAAAACAGGCGTTTTCAGCCCATTACCGGCATATGGAAGAAACAGCAGTAAGCACAGGGAAATATCTGCTTCTAAATCCAAAACGCAGCTATCTAACAGAACGGTTGTCAATGTGTGCACTCAACTTCCAGAGTTAAACCCGTGTGTGGATTCAGCAGTCTGCAGAGACTTTCTCTGCAGAGTCCCAAAACAGGCGTTTTCAGCCCATTACCGGCATATGGAAGAAACAGCAGTAAGCACAGGGAAATATCTGCTTCTCAATCCAAAACGCAGCTATCTAACAGAACGGTTGTCAATGTGTGCACTCAACTTCCAGAGTTAAACCCGTGTGTGGATTCAGCAGTCTGCAGAGACTTTCTCTGCAGAGTCCCAAAACATGCGTTTTCAGCCCATTACCGGCATATGGAAGAAACAGCAGTAAGCACAGGGAAATATCTGCTTCTAAATCCAAAACGCAGCTATCTAACAGAACGGTTGTCAATGTGTGCACTCAACTTCCAGAGTTAAACCCGTGTGTGGATTCAGCAGTCTGCAGAGACTTTCTCTGCAGAGTCCCAAGACAGGCGATTTCAGCCCATTACCGGCATATGGAAGAAACAGCAGTAAGCACAAGGAAATATCTGCTTCTAAATCCAAAACGCAGCTATCTAACAGAACGGTTGTCAATGTGTGCACTCAACTTGCAGAGATAAACCCGTGTGTGGATTCAGCAGTCTGCAGAGACTTTCTCTGCAGAGTCCCAAAACAGGCGTTTTCAGCCCATTACCGGCATATGGAAGAAACAGCAGTAAGCACCGGGAAATATCTGCTTCTAAATCCAAAACGCAGCTATCTAACAGAACGGTTGTCAATGTGTGCACTCAACTTCCAGAGTTAAACCCGTGTGTGGATTCAGCAGTCTGCAGAGACTTTCTCTGCAGAGTCCCAAAACAGGCGTTTTCAGCCCATTACCGGCATATGGAAGAAACAGCAGTAAGCACAGGGAAATATCTGCTTCTAAATCCAAAACGCAGCTATCTAACAGAACGGTTGTCAATGTGTGCACTCAACTTCCAGAGTTAAACCCGTGTGTGGATTCAGCAGTCTGCAGAGACTTTCTCTGCAGAGTCCCAAAACAGGCGTTTTCAGCCCATTACCGGCATATGGAAGAAACAGCAGTAAGCACAGGGAAATATCTGCTTCTAAATCCAAAACGCAGCTATCTAACAGAACGGTTGTCAATGTGTGCACTCAACTTCCAGAGTTAAACCCGTGTGTGGATTCAGCAGTCTGCAGAGACTTTCTCTGCAGAGTCCCAAAACAGGCGTTTTCAGCCCATTACCGGCATATGGAAGAAACAGCAGTAAGCACAGGGAAATATCTGCTTCTAAATCCAAAACGCAGCTATCTAACAGAACGGTTGTCAATGTGTGCACTCAACTTGCAGAGATAAACCCGTGTGTGGATTCAGCAGTCTGCAGAGACGTTCTCTGCAGAGTCCCAAAACAGGCGTTTTCAGCCCATTACCGGCATATGGAAGAAACAGCAGTAAGCACCGGGAAATATCTGCTTCTAAATCCAAAACGCAGCTATCTAACAGAACGGTTGTCAATGTGTGCACTCAACTTCCAGAGTTAAACCCGTGTGTGGATTCAGCAGTCTGCAGAGACTTTCTCTGCAGAGTCCCAAAACAGGCGTTTTCAGCCCATTACCGGCATATGGAAGAAACAGCAGTAAGCACAGGGAAATATCTGCTTCTAAATCCAAAACGCAGCTATCTAACAGAACGGTTGTCAATGTGTGCACTCAACTTCCAGAGTTAAACCCGTGTGTGGATTCAGCAGTCTGCAGAGACTTTCTCTGCAGAGTCCCAAAACAGGCGTTTTCAGCCCATTACCGGCATATGGAAGAAACAGCAGTAAGCACAGGGAAATATCTGCTTCTAAATCCAAAACGCAGCTATCTAACAGAACGGTTGTCAATGTGTGCACTCAACTTCCAGAGTTAAACCCGTGTGTGGATTCAGCAGTCTGCAGAGACTTTCTCTGCAGAGTCCCAAAACAGGTGTTTTCAGCCCATTACCGGCATATGGAAGAAACAGCAGTAAGCACAGGGAAATATCTGCTTCTAAATCCAAAACGCAGCTATCTAACAGAACGGTTGTCAATGTGTGCACTCAACTTCCAGGGTTAAACCCGTGTGTGGATTCAGCAGTCTGCAGAGACTTTCTCTGCAGAGTCCCAAAACAGGCGTTTTCAGCCCATTACCGGCATATGGTAGAAACAGCAGTAAGCACAGGGAAATATCTGCTTCTAAATCCAAAACGCAGCTATCTAACAGAACGGTTGTCAATGTGTGCACTCAACTTCCAGAGTTAAACCCGTGTGTGGATTCAGCAGTCTGCAGACACTTTCTCTGCAGAGTCCCAAAACAGGCGTTTTCATCCCATTACCGGCATATGGAAGAAACAGCAGTAAGCACAGGGAAATATCTGCTTCTAAATCCAAAACGCAGCTATCTAACAGAACGGTTGTCAATGTGTGCACTCAACTTCCAGAGTTAAACCCGTGTGTGGATTCAGCAGTCTGCAAACACTTTCTCTGCAGAGTCCCAAAACAGGCGTTTTCAGCCCATTACCGGCATATGGAAGAAACAGCAGTAAGCACAGGGAAATATCTGCTTCTAAATCCAAAACGCAGCTATCTAACAGAACGGTTGTCAATGTGTGCACTCAACTTCCAGAGTTAAACCCGTGTGTGGATTCAGCAGTCTGCAGAGACTTTCTCTGCAGAGTCCCAAAACAGGCGTTTTCAGCCCATTACCGGCATATGGAAGAAACAGCAGTAAGCACAGGGAAATATCTGCTTCTAAATCCAAAACGCAGCTATCTAACAGAACGGTTGTCAATGTGTGCACTCAACTACCAGAGTTAAACCCGTGTGTGGATTCAGCAGTCTGCAGAGACTTTCTCTGCAGAGTCCCAAAACAGGCGTTTTCAGCCCATTACCGGCATATGGAAGAAACAGCAGTAAGCACAGGGAAATATCTGCTTCTAAATCCAAAACGCAGCTATCTAACAGAACGGTTGTCAATGTGTGCACTCAACTTCCAGAGTTAAACCCGTGTGTGGATTCAGCAGTCTGCAGAGACTTTCTCTGCATAGTCCCAAAACAGGCGTTTTCAGCCCATTACCGGCATATGGAAGAAACAGCAGTAAGCACAGGGAAATATCTGCTTCTAAATCCAAAACGCAGCGATCTAACAGAACGGTTGTCAATGTGTGCACTCAACTTCCAGAGTTAAACCCGTGTGTGGATTCAGCAGTCTGCAGAGACTTTCTCTGCAGAGTCCCAAGACAGGCGTTTTCAGCCCATTACCGGCATATGGAAGAAACAGCAGTAAGCACAGGGAAATATCTGCTTCTAAATCCAAAACGCAGCTATCTAACAGAACGGTTGTCAATGTGTGCACTCAACTTCCAGAGTTAAACCCGTGTGTGGATTCAGCAGTCTGCAGAGACTTTCTCTGCAGAGTCCCAAAACAGGCGTTTTCAGCCCATTACCGGCATATGGAAGAAACAGCAGTAAGCACAAGGAAGTATCTGCTTCTAAATCCAAAACGCAGCTATCTAACAGAACGGTTGTCAATGTGTGCACTCAACTTGCAGAGATAAACCCGTGTGTGGATTCAGCAGTCTGCAGAGACTTTCTCTGCAGAGTCCCAAAACAGGCGTTTTCAGCCCATTACCGGCATATGGAAGAAACAGCAGTAAGCACCGGGAAATATCTGCTTCTAAATCCAAAACGCAGCTATCTAACAGAACGGTTGTCAATGTGTGCACTCAACTTCCAGAGTTAAACCCGTGTGTGGATTCAGCAGTCTGCAGAGACTTTCTCTGCAGAGTCCCAAGACAGGCGTTTTCAGCCCATTACCGGCATATGGAAGAAACAGCAGTAAGCACAGGGAAATATCTGCTTCTAAATCCAAAACGCAGCTATCTAACAGAACGGTTGTCAATGTGTGCACTCAACTTCCAGAGTTAAACCCGTGTGTGGATTCAGCAGTCTGCAGAGACTTTCTCTGCAGAGTCCCAAAACAGGCGTTTTCAGCCCATTACCGGCATATGGAAGAAACAGCAGTAAGCACAAGGAAATATCTGCTTCTAAATCCAAAACGCAGCTATCTAACAGAACGGTTGTCAATGTGTTCACTCAACTTGCAGAGATAAACCCGTGTGTGGATTCAGCAGTCTGCAGAGACTTTCTCTGCAGAGTCCCAAAACAGGCGTTTTCAGCCCATTACCGGCATATGGAAGAAACAGCAGTAAGCACAGGGAAATATCTGCTTCTAAATCCAAAACGCAGCTATCTAACAGAACGGTTGTCAATGTGTGCACTCAACTTCCAGAGTTAAACCCGTGTGTGGATTCAGCAGTCTGCAAACACTTTCTCTGCAGAGTCCCAAAACAGGCGTTTTCAACCCATTACCGGCATATGGAAGAAACAGCAGTAAGTACAGGGAAATATCTGCTTCTAAATCCAAAACGCAGCTATCTAACAGAACGGTTGTCAATGTGTGCACTCAACTTCCAGAGTTAAACCCGTGTGTGGATTCAGCAGTCTGCAGAGACTTTCTCTGCAGAGTCCCAAGACAGGCGTTTTCAGCCCATTACCGGCATATGGAAGAAACAGCAGTAAGCACAGGGAAATATCTGCTTCTAAATCCAAAACGCAGCTATCTAACAGAACGGTTGTCAATGTGTGCACTCAACTTCCAGAGTTAAACCCGTGTGTGGATTCAGCAGTCTCCAAACACTTTCTGTGCAGAGTCTGAAAACAGGCCTTTCCGGCCCGGTACCGGCATATATAAGAAAGAGCATTAAGACTGCGTCTAAATCTCAGAAGAAACGTTTCTTTCAACCTGCTCGGCCGTGTGTTCTTTGACCTAAGGGAGTTTAATCTATGTTTAGATTCAGCGAGATAGAAACACGTTTATTCTAGGAGCTGTCTTTGGATATTCCGGAATGAATGGGAGTATATGCTGTAAAGACAAATATCTGTTTCTAAAACCAAAATGGATCTATCTAGCAGAGTGGTTGTGAATGTGTGCCTTTGGCTTAAAGAGGTAAACTGCTCTTCTCATGCAGCACTTTAGAAACCCTTTATATGCAAATTCTCATACAGGCCTTTCCAGCAAAACACCAGCCTAAAGGAAATAGCAGTAAGACTGCATCTTTAACATGGACGAAACTGTTTTCAAACTGCTCTGCTGTGTGTTCATTCATATAAGAGACTTGAATATATGTTCAGATTCAGCTAATTAGCAACACGTTTCTTCCAGGAGCTGTGTTTGCCTATTCCAGAGTATACTGGAGTATAAGATGTAAAGACAAATGTCTCGTTCCAAAAGAAAAACGGATGATCTAATGGAATGGTTGTCAATGTGTGCATTCAACTTACTGAGCTAAACTGCTGTTTGTATGCAGCAGTTTAGAAAACATTTCTGTGTAGATTCTCAAATAGACATTTCCAGCAAAATACCGGCCTATAAGAAATAGCAGTAAGACTGCGTCTAAAACTCAGAGGGAACGTTTCTTTCAAACTGCTCTGCAGTGTGTTCGTTCACCAAAGGTCGTTGAATCTATGTTTGGATTCAGCGAGTTTGAAACACGTTTATTCTAGGAGCTGCATTTCGATATTCCAGAGTGTATGGGAGTAAATGCTGTAAAGAGAAATATCTGTTTCTAAAACCAAAACGGAGCTATCTAACAGAATGGTTGTGAATGTGTGCATTCAACTTAAAGGGTTAATCTGCTCTTCTTAGGCAGCAGTTTAGAAACCCTTTATATGCAAATTCTAAAATCAACATTTGCAGCAAAACACCAGCCTAAAAGAAGTAGCAGTAAGACTGCATCTATAACATAGAAGAAACGTTTTCTTCAAAATGCTCTGCTCTGTGTTCATTCAACTAAGAGTCTTGAGTATATGTTCAGATTCAGCGAGTAAGAAACACGTTTCTTCCAGGAGCTGCATTTGCATATTCCAGAGTGTACTGGAGTATAAGGTTTAAAGTGAAATATCTGGTTCTAAAACAAACACGGAGCCATCTAACAGAATGGTTGTCACTGTGTGCATTCAGCTTATTGAGATAAACTGTTGTTTCTATGCAGCAGTTTAGAAAAGATTTTTGTGCAGATTCTAAAACAGACATTCCCAGCAAAATACCGGCCTCTAAGAAATAGCAATAAGACTGCGTCTAAAACTCAAATAAAACGTTTCTTTCAAACTGCTGTGCTGTGTGTTCGTTCACCTAAGGGAGTTGAATCTATGTTTAGATTCAGCGACTTAGAAACACGTCTATTCTGGGAGCTGCGTTTGGCTATTCCAGAATGAATGGGAGTATATGCTGTAACTAGAAACACAGGCTTCTAAAACCAAAACGGAGCTAGCTAACAGAATGATTGTGAATGAGGGCATTCAACTTAACGAATTAAACTGCTCCACTTATGCAGCAGTTTACAAACCATTTGTATGGAAATTCCAAAACCAACATTTCCAGGAAAACACCAGCCTAAAAGCAATAGCAGTAACAGTGCATCTATAACATGGAAGAAATGTTTTTTTCAAACTCCTCTGCTGCGTGTTCATTCACCTAAGAGACTTCAATATATGCTCAGATTCAGCGAGTTACAAACACGTTTCTTCCAGGAGCTGCGTTTGCATATATCAGAGTGTACTGGGGTACAAGATGTAAAGGGAAATATCTGATTATACGTAGAAACCCGTTTCTTTTAGGAGCTGCGTTTGGATATTCCAGAGTGAATGAGAGTATATGCTGTAAAGAGAAATAACTTCTTCTAAAACCAAAAGGCAGCTATGTAACTGAATGGTTGTCAATGCGTGCATTCACCTTCCAGAGATGAACTCGTGTGTGGATTCAGCAGTCTGCAAACACTTTCTGTGCAGAGTCCCAAAACAGGCGTTTTCAGCCCAATACCGGCATATGGAAGAAACAGCAGTAAGCACAGGGAAATATCTGCTTCTAAATCCAAAACGCAGCTATCTAACAGAACGGTTGTCAATGTGTGCACTCAACTTCCAGAGTTAAACCCGTGTGTGGATTCAGCAGTCTGCAGAGACTTTCTCTGCAGAGTCCCAAAACAGGCGTTTTCAGCCCATTACCGGCATATGGAAGAAACAGCAGTAAGCACAGGGAAATATCTGCTTCTCAATCCAAAACGCAGCTATCTAACAGAACGGTTGTCAATGTGTGCACTCAACTTCCAGAGTTAAACCCGTGTGTGGATTCAGCAGTCTGCAAACACTTTCTCTGCAGAGTCCCAAAACAGGCGTTTTCAGCCCATTACCGGCATATGGAAGAAACAGCAGTAAGCACAGGGAAATATCTGCTTCTAAATCCAAAACGCAGCTATCTAACAGAACGGTTGTCAATGTGTGCACTCAACTTCCAGAGTTAAACCCGTGTGTGGATTCAGCAGTCTGCAAACACTTTCTGTGCAGAGTCTGAAAACAGGCCTTTCCGGCCCGGTACCGGCATATATAAGAAAGAGCATTAAGACTGCGTCTAAAACTCAGAAGAAACGTTTCTTTCAACCTGCTCGGCCGTGTGTTCTTTGACCTAAGGGAGTTTAATCTATATTTAGATTCAGCGAGATAGAAACACGTTTATTCTAGGAGCTGTCTTTGGATATTCCGGAATGAATGGGAGTATATGCTGTAAAGAGAAATATCTGTTTCTAAAACCAAAATGGATCTATCTAGCAGAGTGGTTGTGAATGTGTGCCTTTGGCTTAAAGAGGTAAACTGCTCTTCTCATGCAGCACTTTAGAAACCCTTTATATGCAAATTCTCATACAGGCCTTTCCAGCAAAACACCAGCCTAAAGGAAATAGCAGTAAGACTGCATCTTTAACATGGACGAAACTGTTTTCAAACTGCTCTGCTGTGTGTTCATTCATATAAGAGACTTGAATATATGTTCAGATTCAGCTAATTAGCAACACGTTTCTTCCAGGAGCTGTGTTTGCCTATTCCAGAGTATACTGGAGTATAAGATGTAAAGACAAATGTCTCGTTCCAAAAGAAAAACGGATGATCTAATGGAATGGTTGTCAATGTGTGCATTCAACTTACTGAGCTAAACTGCTCTTTGTATGCAGCAGTTTAGAAAACATTTCTGTGTAGATTCTCAAATAGACATTTCCAGCAAAATACCGGCCTATAAGAAATAGCAGTAAGACTGCGTCTAAAACTCAGAGGGAACGTTTCTTTCAAACTGCTCTGCAGTGTGTTCGTTCACCAAAGGTCGTTGAATCTATGTTTGGATTCAGCGAGTTTGAAACACGTTTATTCTAGGAGCTGCATTTCGATATTCCAGAGTGTATGGGAGTAAATGCTGTAAAGAGAAATATCTGTTTCTAAAACCAAAACGGAGCTATCTAACAGAATGGTTGTGAATGTGTGCATTCAACTTAAAGGGTTAATCTGCTCTTCTTAGGCAGCAGTTTAGAAACCCTTTATATGCAAATTCTAAAATCAACATTTGCAGCAAAACACCAGCCTAAAAGAAGTAGCAGTAAGACTGCATCTATAACATAGAAGAAACGTTTTCTTCAAAATGCTCTGCTCTGTGTTCATTCAACTAAGAGTCTTGAGTATATGTTCAGATTCAGCGAGTAAGAAACACGTTTCTTCCAGGAGCTGCATTTGCATATTCCAGAGTGTACTGGAGTATAAGGTTTAAAGTGAAATATCTGGTTCTAAAACAAACACGGAGCCATCTAACAGAATGGTTGTCACTGTGTGCATTCAGCTTATTGAGATAAACTGTTGTTTCTATGCAGCAGTTTAGAAAAGATTTTTGTGCAGATTCTAAAACAGACATTCCCAGCAAAATACCGGCCTCTAAGAAATAGCAATAAGACTGCGTCTAAAACTCAAATAAAACGTTTCTTTCAAACTGCTGTGCTGTGTGTTCGTTCACCTAAGGGAGTTGAATCTATGTTTAGATTCAGCGACTTAGAAACACGTCTATTCTGGGAGCTGCGTTTGGCTATTCCAGAATGAATGGGAGTATATGCTGTAACTAGAAACACAGGCTTCTAAAACCAAAACGGAGCTAGCTAACAGAATGATTGTGAATGAGGGCATTCAACTTAACGAATTAAACTGCTCCACTTATGCAGCAGTTTACAAACCATTTGTATGGAAATTCTAAAACCAACATTTCCAGGAAAACACCAGCCTAAAAGCAATAGCAGTAACAGTGCATCTATAACATGGAAGAAATGTTTTTTTCAAACTCCTCTGTCGCGTGTTCATTCACCTAAGAGACTTCAATATATGCTCAGATTCAGCGAGTTACAAACACGTTTCTTCCAGGAGCTGCGTTTGCATATATCAGAGTGTACTGGGGTACAAGATGTAAAGGGAAATATCTGATTATACGTAGAAACCCGTTTCTTTTAGGAGCTGCGTTTGGATATTCCAGAGTGAATGAGAGTATATGCTGTAAAGAGAAATAACTTCTTCTAAAACCAAAAGGCAGCTATGTAACTGAATGGTTGTCAATGCGTGCATTCACCTTCCAGAGATGAACTCGTGTGTGGATTCAGCAGTCTGCAAACACTTTCTGTGCAGAGTCCCAAAACAGGCGTTTTCAGCCCAATACCGGCATATGGAAGAAACAGCAGTAAGCACAGGGAAATATCTGCTTCTAAATCCAAAACGCAGCTATCTAACAGAACGGTTGTCAATGTGTGCACTCAACTTCCAGAGTTAAACCCGTGTGTGGATTCAGCAGTCTGCAAACACTCTCTGCAGAGTCCCAAAACAGGCGTTTTCAGCCCAATACCGGCATATGGAACAAACAGCAGTAAGCACAGGGAAATATCTGCTTCTAAATCCAAAACGCAGCTATCTAACAGAACGGTTGTCAATGTGTGCACTCAACTTCCAGAGTTAAACCCGTGTGTGGATTCAGCAGTCTGCAGAGACTTTCTCTGCAGAGTCCCAAAACAGGCGTTTTCAGCCCATTACCGGCATATGGAAGAAACAGCAGTAAGCACAGGGAAATATCTGCTTCTAAATCCAAAACGCAGCTATGTAACAGAACGGTTGTCAATGTGTGCACTCAACTTCCAGAGTTAAACCCGTGTGTGGATTCAGCAGTCTGCAGAGACTTTCTCTGCAGAGTCCCAAAACAGGCGTTTTCAGCCCAATACCGGCATTTGGAAGAAACGGCAGTAGGCACAGGGAAATATCTGCTTCTAAATCCAAAACGCAGCTATCTAACAGAACGGTTGTCAATGTGTGCACTCAACTTCCAGAGTTAAACCCGTGTGTGGATTCAGCAGTCTGCAAACACTTTCTCTGCAGAGTCCCAAAACAGGCGTTTTCAGCCCAATACCGGCATTTGGAAGAAACGGCAGTAGGCACAGGGAAATATCTGCTTCTAAATCCAAAACGCAGCTATCTAACAGAACGGTTGTCAATGTGTGCACTCAACTTCCAGAGTTAAACCCGTGTGTGGATTCAGCAGTCTGCAAACACTTTCTGTGCAGAGTCTGAAAACAGGCCTTTCCGGCCCGGTACCGGCATATATAAGAAAGAGCATTAAGACTGCGTCTAAAACTCAGAAGAAACGTTTCTTTCAACCTGCTCGGCCGTGTGTTCTTTGACCTAAGGGAGTTTAATCTATGTTTAGATTCAGCGAGATAGAAACACGTTTATTCTAGGAGCTGTCTTTGGATATTCCGGAATGAATGGGAGTATATGCTGTAAAGAGAAATATCTGTTTCTAAAACCAAAATGGATCTATCTAGCAGAGTGGTTGTGAATGTGTGCCTTTGGCTTAAAGAGGTAAACTGCTCTTCTCATGCAGCACTTTAGAAACCCTTTATATGCAAATTCTCATACAGGCCTTTCCAGCAAAACACCAGCCTAAAGGAAATAGCAGTAAGACTGCATCTTTAACATGGACGAAACTGTTTTCAAACTGCTCTGCTGTGTGTTCATTCATATAAGAGACTTGAATATATGTTCAGATTCAGCTAATTAGCAACACGTTTCTTCCAGGAGCTGTGTTTGCCTATTCCAGAGTATACTGGAGTATAAGATGTAAAGACAAATGTCTCGTTCCAAAAGAAAAACGGATGATCTAATGGAATGGTTGTCAATGTGTGCATTCAACTTACTGAGCTAAACTGCTGTTTGTATGCAGCAGTTTAGAAAACATTTCTGTGTAGATTCTCAAATAGACATTTCCAGCAAAATACCGGCCTATAAGAAATAGCAGTAAGACTGCGTCTAAAACTCAGAGGGAACGTTTCTTTCAAACTGCTCTGCAGTGTGTTCGTTCACCAAAGGTCGTTGAATCTATGTTTGGATTCAGCGAGTTTGAAACACGTTTATTCTAGGAGCTGCATTTCGATATTCCAGAGTGTATGGGAGTAAATGCTGTAAAGAGAAATATCTGTTTCTAAAACCAAAACGGAGCTATCTAACAGAATGGTTGTGAATGTGTGCATTCAACTTAAAGGGTTAATCTGCTCTTCTTAGGCAGCAGTTTAGAAACCCTTTATATGCAAATTCTAAAATCAACATTTGCAGCAAAACACCAGCCTAAAAGAAGTAGCAGTAAGACTGCATCTATAACATAGAAGAAACGTTTTCTTCAAAATGCTCTGCTCTGTGTTCATTCAACTAAGAGTCTTGAGTATATGTTCAGATTCAGCGAGTAAGAAACACGTTTCTTCCAGGAGCTGCATTTGCATATTCCAGAGTGTACTGGAGTATAAGGTTTAAAGTGAAATATCTGGTTCTAAAACAAACACGGAGCCATCTAACAGAATGGTTGTCACTGTGTGCATTCAGCTTATTGAGATAAACTGTTGTTTCTATGCAGCAGTTTAGAAAAGATTTTTGTGCAGATTCTAAAACAGACATTCCCAGCAAAATACCGGCCTCTAAGAAATAGCAATAAGACTGCGTCTAAAACTCAAATAAAACGTTTCTTTCAAACTGCTGTGCTGTGTGTTCGTTCACCTAAGGGAGTTGAATCTATGTTTAGATTCAGCGACTTAGAAACACGTCTATTCTGGGAGCTGCGTTTGGCTATTCCAGAATGAATGGGAGTATATGCTGTAACTAGA